>NC_090647.1:304650838-304925838 GCF_040937935.1 Hyperolius riggenbachi
CATACTGAAAAAATGAACCTTTTGTTACATCACAAAACAATTTGTAAGAGAGTTGAGAAGAAAAAGTGCCTCCTGCATCATCTCCCTTGTGTATGTTGTGTATGTAATTCTTTATGCACTACTTAGCTTTAATAGATTTGTCATGATGTACAGTATGTACAAAGAGATTCAGTAATAAATTGCAAATACTGCTCAGAAGACTGGAGTTTGCATAAATCAGACTTCACTAATAATCTGTAATTGCTTACAGAAACATAACTGAATTTTGTAATGTTTCCTGGAGAACAGGCGAATGGTGAAAATACCAGATATCAGATGGCATATTTACTACATTTACATTGTTTGCTAACAAAACATACAGCAATATATTTATTTTCTCTCTGCTTTACTAAGCTACCATAGATCTCCAATATGTTTGATGTCTTTAGGCAATAATACTGCTTGCATCACAAAGGATCTTTAAACATTTGTATTAATCGTTCCTCATGTCTGCACCCACTTTCTCATCTCTGTTTTGGTTACCCGTCTCCATTTTTTTTTTTCTCTGTCACCAATTTCTTTCCTCTTCCCTCCCCATGTTGCTATATTTTTTTTTTGTTCTCTCCTCAAATCTTCACCAAATCCATTGTAACAATATGGTCACATGTTCTGATTAAAGTGTACCTGAAGTGACATGTGACATGATGAGATAAAAATAGGTACATATAGTATTAGTTCTACCAAGCAATTCTTGAGTTTTTATCTATGAAAATTAGCTTGTCGAACAGCTTGTGGAATTCAGCCCTTTTACCAGTAAAAGTCAATAGAAGGCAAAACCATTTCTATCTTGCTGAGAAAACAATGCTGATAACTGTTAAGTGCTTAAAAGTTTAAAGAGTCATTACCTCTGTTTGTTTTGCAGCTTAATGAAGTAGATTTAACACCAGACACTTGTGGTGCTTGTTTTATTTCTAAAAATTTTGAGACTCTGCTCTACATTACTGATGTTCCACTTATCATTTGTACCGTAAATCACATAAAATTAATTATCTCACCAGTTTATTTTTAGTTTAGGTTTGCTTTAATTATGAATAAAAATGGCTAATTTGGGAGCCTCTGTGTGCCTGGGACTTTGGGCGCCTCATAGACCGTAATGGCAGCGCCTATTGTATAATTTGGGTGCTGGATGCACAGGAAATAACCAAACACCAGGATAAGATAGATAGCAGCAGGGGTATGCAGATAATGGCAGAGCAAAAGATAGTGGGGTAGGTGACACGGCACACATTGGCATTAGTGGTTTTAAGTTAGGCAGGGGGGTTAGTGTTAGAAGTAGGTAGTTGGTAGGTTAGTGTTAGGCATAGGTAGGGAGCATATTAGTGTGAGAAATAGGTTAGGTAAAGCAATAGTAGAATACTGGTAAAATTACCGATATTCTACTATCAGCATGAGCCAGCACCCAATAGTAGACTATCGGTAATGTGGCAGATATTCTACTAGCGGCTTTGTCTGGAGCCCAGATTTCTGGATGCCCCAGAAGAGGAATGTTAATAAAAAATAGAGCTAGCTTTTATACATACCTGGGGCTACTTCCAGCCCCATAAGCCTGGATTGCTCCCACGCGCCATCCTCCGCTTCCTGTATCGGCAGTACCGGGTCCCGTCACTTCCGGCGGACGCGTCCAATTGTCCGCATCCCAGGGGCTCCCTCCATACCCGTACGCATGAGGCTGCGCAGTAGGCAGCCTCATGCGTACGTATAAGGAGGGAGCCCCGTGTGATGCGGACAATTGGCCGCGTGTGCCGGCCGACTCGCGGCAATGACGGGACCCGGTACCGGCAGATCCAGGCAGCAGAGGACGGCGGCGTGGGAGCGATCCGTGCGTATGGGGCTGGAGGAAGCCCCAGGTATGTATAAAAGCTCCCCCCAACGTCTCTGGTTCCCTTTAACACCCTATAATGGTGATAGAAAGAAGGAAACTTTCTGTACAGTTATCAGCCATATAAAATCTGTACAGATGTTGAATAATCAGTTTGGGAGGAATCCAATTGAATACCAGCAATGTCCACTGCAGAATCTGGCAATGTGTCCCATAATGCCGTGGGCATCTGCATGAGTCAGTCAGTGGCTAACATAGTTCACATAGAAAACATTCAGTATACACAACAGATTCCTCAGAAACAATATGGGGTACCAAAGGTACCAAAGGCCACAGAATTGAGGAGATTACATGCTCATAATGCAGCAGTGGCTGGATGGTGTACTGGTTAAGGGCTCTGCCTCTGACATGGGAGACCTGGGTTCGAATCTCGGCTCTGCCTGTTCAGTAAGCCAGTAATTCAGTAAGGAGTTCATTGGGCAAGACTCCCTAACACTGCTACTGCCTACTGAGTGCGCTCTAGTGGCTGCCTCGCAAGCGCTTTGAGTCCGACAGGAGAAAGGCGCTATACAAATACTGCCATTATATGCATATTACCAGTGTAGAAAGGGGAAGCTGAGCATGCTTAATAGCTATATAAAATGTCCCCTTTAATTTCCACTTTAAAATTATGACACTAAAATCAGCAAAAAATTGCATTAAGCAGCACCGAGGAGATGCATTGAATATATGCTTTGCACGTCACCTTTTCCACTGCAATCAGCATCACAAATCTGCAATCAGCATCACAAATTGTATGTGTAGAAAAAATGCTGCATGCAGTGTTTTTGCATTTGCCCACAAATCAAATCATACCAGTGGAAAAAAAACAAGGAAAAAAAAAGCACAATAATGTTAATTGCTGGATCGCGACTATTCCTTTACCTAAGCCGGCCCAGATGGCAACACCGTACTTAGTGAGATTACATCACTAAGTACGGTGTTGCCATCTGGGCCGGCTTAGGTGAAGGAATAGTTGCGATCCAGCAGCCAATTACAGAGTCAAGGGGCGTGTCGACCGGCGAAATCTCCCCTATGAGTGGAGAGAGGGCATGTTGGTAGGATGCGGCAGACTAGATCTCCCCTATTGGTGGAGAGAAGCCATCTAGGTATGACGTGGCGGACGTCACCACATGGTCCGCCTTTTCCGTGCTAGGGTGCAAGCGATTGGATAACGGACAGTGGAGGGGATGGGTCCGCAAGGCGCATTGGAGTCTATTTATTTGTAAGATCTATCCTCATTGGTCTAGCCCTTGATGAGTCAAAGATGACAAAACTAGTCCAGCGGGGACACCAATGAGGAATTGACATGGCGTGCAGCGTGGAGGCCGAGGCGAGCAGGGACTTGGACATACGGCGCCCGTAGAAGCTTGAGCCTAGCCGAATGGCCACCGAATGGGGGGGGGGGGGGGCCCTATAAAACTCTATGCTGTACTATATGCCGAGGAACATGTTAGTGTTCAATTTTAATACATTTCCGGGTGGTTTTACGCTATGGGAGCCTTGTGCTTTTATTTTGAGGTGCATGTCTTATGAAGAGTATACAGCATTCAGAGAGCAGAGATCGGTAAAGGCTGGGGATTGCCTGGAAGTATCCCACAAGCGCTTTATGACCCACTTGGCTGAGGGTCAAAGGATAAGGGTGAGTGTCCAGTCTGCCGGGTGTGGTGGCGGTGTTAATACACTGAAATATACGCCAAGTATTATCTGTGAAATCTGAAGACATCTATGGAGGGTTAATGCTTGTACTGCATGGACTTTTCATAGTGGTCTAGTGCTGCTGTGGGACTGTTGTCATAAGTGTAGCGCAGTTCTAAATTGTACTAATATTGCTACTTCTTATATATATTGAACGCGCACCACCTGAATGTGTATACGTAGAGTGTACTAATTTTGCATACCAGTGCAGTGTATTGTATACAAGTTTGTCCCCTAGAGCGTCTCACTATGCAATCCCCGCTCATAGGCTGATGCCTACGAGAGAGGATCACCCTGATTAGTTCTTGGGGGGAGGGAGGGAAAAAAATACACATTTATTTAAAATTAAATAACACATAAATTAATAAAAAAAAGAAAAGAAAGAAAAACAGCCTGCAGCAGCGATCAGATGCCCCCAACAGAAAGCACTGTTGATGGCAACAAAAGGAGGAAAAATGAATTTGTGTGCTAAGCTGTATGGCCCTGCAGCGAGCTGTTAAACCTGCAGAGCACTGAATTGTAAAAAATAGCCTGGTCACTAGGGGGTTGTAATCCTGTGGTCCTGAAGTGGTTGAAAAACAGATTTGCATTTAAATGTCAGTGGATCATGTGC
This sequence comes from Hyperolius riggenbachi, assembly GCF_040937935.1. Classification (NCBI taxonomy): domain Eukaryota; kingdom Metazoa; phylum Chordata; class Amphibia; order Anura; family Hyperoliidae; genus Hyperolius; species Hyperolius riggenbachi. The sequence goes on from NC_090647.1 coordinate 304,655,047, forward strand.
ATCATATCGTAGGTAGTGGGCAAGGCTACTGTTGTCCAGGGTCCTTGCGGTGTCCTGATAAGGCATGATGGACCTCTGATTCCAGACCTAACTCTCTACAGCACCATCACTAATGCTCCTAGGGGATTGTGTCAGGCTGGTAAGCTCTGCCTACACGTTTCATATTTGTGACTTATGAACTCTTGAGAAGTGGCCTTCCTTTAATCAAAGTTGATTACCAGAGTTCCCTGGAGGTGAGAGGTCCAGGGCTTGCCCACACTTCCACTACACAGAGAATTGAATGTGTGCATCCTGGATAGTTGTAATGATCAGTAACAGCTCTTAACAGCACAATAGTCAGTACTTTATTCAGAGTGTGATCACACGTGTTTTTAGTGCACAGTAACACAGGAGTGCTCCTATGTGATAGCCCTTGACTGTAGGGACTATCACTAGGTAGAGTGGTCGTACAGGCAATATCTGTAACAGATTGGTCAGGAGGCAGTACAAAGTCGTCAGGCAAAAGCGTAGTGAGAAACAGGCAAAAGTCGGTAACAGGTCAGATGAGCGAAGGTACAAAATCAGGAGGCAATATCAGAGTCGGGGTCGGCAACAATCAGATAGGCAGAGTACAGAATCGAGAGGCAGAGAGCAGAGTCAAGGGTTCAGGCAAAGAGTCATGCACAGAATATCAATACAATAATAATAATTACTTTTACAAGTATAATAATAATAATCCTAGCTATATGTGAATCCCTGGGGTCCTACTGGATCAAACACACTGGGAACTGACTAAGGTCTGAGAGCTTAACCACAAAGTATTAGCAACAGCAGACAATGAGCTACTGACAGCTCGGGTCTTAAATACAGACAGGTAACCCCGCAGTTCCGCCCAGCGCACTTCAGCCAATCAGGAGCAGTGATCAATCCTGCCATGTCAGCTGACCGGCCGGTCAGCTGACCCGCCTCCTCAAAGCATAAAGGTCCTGTCCCCTGGCGCATGCGTGCGCTGCTCTACTGAGATGTACCCTGGAGAGACCTGTCCTGCCTGACGGAAATGACTGAGAAGACGCGGCGAGATCCGCAGTCGCGTCAGACGCAGAAGCGGCGGCCTCACCGCTCCCTTCTACGGAGGTAACTACCATACTCCTAACAATAGTGCTATTGCAGCATGAACTAATTCCCACAGGGCGACCGCTTTGCGGCATTGGTTTTTGACCCTGCATAAGTTGGCATGCGAAAGCGAATGCATATTTGCATGAGCATTGCCTCATGAATAGCCAATTAGGCCAAATTTGCTTAGCCAGTTATGTCAGGTGTTCACTTGGTGTTTAATGCACACATTCAATCCTCTGTGTAGTGGTTCTTTCCCACACTTCCCTCTAGGTATCGCATGGTGGTTTGGGGGCCCCAGCTAGTGAGAGAGACCTGGGGCCCGCGGCTGTCATGCGGACCAGTGTTTGTGATTTTAAATTTCTTTTTGCAGCTTCCAGGATGCGGTTGACAGGTTAGTGGTTAGGGAGAAGACTATGTGGGAGATGTGCATCCAACCAAAACCTCCCACCTGAATGCTAATTTATGCAATTCCTGCTAGATTTGGTACAGCAGGCAAAGGGTGTATAACAGTACACCTGATTGGCTGACTGGCGTCTACAGACCAGATAAAGGCAGGAGATTGCTCTAGCTGGAAGTTAGCAATTGTGTTTGTTATATTTTCCTTACCAGTGATTTTTTAAAATATTAAGACTTAAGTTTTGCTTTAAACTTTTAAATGTTATGTTTTTGAAGGGCTTCAGGTGTATAGCAAGATAATTTGCATATTTAGTAGTGGTGCATTGTGGGTAACCACAGTTACACACTTAAATCTGAATTACCGCAAATACCTTCTGCTTTAAAAGGCAAACCACACTAAGCATAGCTTTTTTAGCAGGAAGGCTTTTTGGTCTCTTTTGGTCCACTATACCTTCTTAGTGGTTTCAGGTCAACCCGAGCTACTTACATGTTTTTTGAATGGAGTAATTAAAAAACACAAAGTCAGTTATTCCTTTAAACTTTTTTACAATGTAGCTTTGGTAGTAGTGGAAATGTTTGGGTAATTTTCCAGAAATAACTATTTGTAATTGCAAGTGTTTTTTTTCTTTTTGTCGTTTGTTACACTTTTCATAACGCAAACTTGGAAGTAAGGTTCAGATTATTATCTTCATTAAAAATTATTTAAGGCTGTAGTATTTAATATTTAGAATTACTTCATTTCAAAATTGTCAAATTACAAAAGTGGCACCACTCAGGCTACTTACACACCAGGACGTTGCGTTTAGGGGATGTTATAGGGCACATAACGTGCCCCTAATGCAACGCCTGGTGGTGTTGGAGCAGGACGCTAACAATAGCCGCGTTAGAAGCAGCTCTTGCTGCGCCTGCTCTGTCGGAGGCGCTGCGGAGACCACGTGAGCAGAGCTCTCCGCATCACGTGGTCCCGCCAGCCAATCAGCGGCCGCTCCAAAGAGTAAACACTGCAAGTGCAGTGAATATAAAGTAGCCATGTGCCTGGCTACGTAGCGGCCTCTCCCCGCCTTCTCTCCGCCCCTAAAATAAAAAAAACACCCGTACTGAGCATGTGCAGACAGTCTAACGCGGCTTAGCCGCGTATAAAGTACTGCATGCAGTACATTGATCTTGACGTGAAGCGTTACTGTGTAACGCAACGTGGGCACTGTGAACAGCCCATTGATTTTTCATTGCTGTGCGGTGGTGGTGCGTTACAGGCTGCTCTAACGTGCGCCTGTAACGTCCCACTGTGAAAGCAGCCTTAATTGTCATTGCTAAAAATATCATTCCAAGATCTGGTTTACAAGCAGGGCTTGCTTCTCCATCATTGCTGGAAACCGACGTAAGCAAGTTCAGCTCAGCAGTATACTGACATATGGTTTGAATTGATTAGTACCACATTCTAGACAGTATTTTGTAGGGGAAGAGTTTTACTGTACCATCTGAGCTTCTTTAATATTCAAGAAAGTCTGTCTAAATGTTTCAGATATTAGCTGTTGTTGTGTAAGGCCTGAACAAACTATTTCATCTGTCATTTAGAAATACAATATAACCTTTAATGCATTCTTGTAAAGCACAGAGATGCAATGCATTTTACATTTGCCTTTGTTTAGTTGGAAAAGAACTTTAAAAAAAAAAAAACATTAAAAAAAAAAAAAACATAGTATTTCCCCCCAAGCTTGTGAAGCATAATATTTCCAATAATGTTAATTGCAATGTTCATTTTGGCTATGGTGCACCAGGGTGTTTACATTTGTTGCTACTTGGCAAGCCATAGTGCAATAGTATGATGGTATTCACAAGCCAGCAAGCGGCAGAGCTACGTTATGATGATTGGCAAGCAGAAGCACAATGCCAAGCATAGCAGTAGTAGTAAGGTTAGTAAGGTTAATGTTAGTTGTAGTGATAAGAAGGTTAGTTTTAGGTGTAGTAGTAGTAAGGTTAGTGTTAGGTATAGTAGTAGGAAGGTTAGTAATAGGTGTAGTGGTAGGAAGGTTAGTGTTAGGTGTAGTGGTAGGAAGGTTAGTGTTAGGTATAGTAGTAGTAAGGTTAGTGTACTGTTAGGTATAGTAGTAGGAAAATTAGTAATAGGTGTAGTGGTAGGAGGGTTAGTGTTAGGTGTAGTGGTATGAAGGTTAGTGTTAGGTGTAGTGGTAGGAAGGTTAATGTTAGGTGTAGTGATAGGAAGGTTAGTGTTAGGCATAGCGGTAGGAAGGTTATTGTTAGGTATAGTAGTAGGAAGGTTAGTAATAGGTGTAGTGAGAGGAAGGTTGGTGTTAGATATAGTAGGAGGAAGGTTAGTAATAGGTGTAGTGAAAGGAAAGTTAAGGTTAGGTGTAGTGGTGGGAGGGTTAGTGTTAGGTATAGTAGTAGGAAGTTTAGTAATAGGTGTAGTGGTAGGAAGGTTAGTGTTAGGCATAGCGGTAGGAAGGTTAGTGTTAGGTGTAGTGGCAGGAAGGGTAGTGTAAGATGTAGTAGCAAAACGTTTTGAATCAGGCTGATGCCATTTATTGGCTAACCTCTGTGCCAGTCTGAGTCTCAGTTATGTGAGTATTGAGTAAGGGCCCTTTTTCACTAGCAAGCAGGATCTTAAGTGCAACCATGCTGCATTTGCGATCACGCAGGCTGCTTTTTCCACTTGCAGCGATTGCGTCGTATAGCCGTCGGGAACTGAGTGTGATCACAGCAAGAATCACACCGGCCGGCGATTGCAATTCAGGAAAAAATAAATCGCGGTAGTGGAAAATGAGCATGTATATGTAAATTGCAGTGCTCTAGCGATCGGCAAAACAGCTGCGACATGCTTATTGAAGTGGATCACAGCGAGTGGAAAAGGGGCCTAAATCTATTTGTCATAAAATAGCAAACATCCTTTCAAGACCCCCATTGGATATTCTGTTGTAATTAAGGCACCTGAATGATATTTATTTATTTTTGCAAAACAAATTATAATTATTATTTTTTATTGTTTGTACTGATGGTTAATACTGTACTAGTTATAGTTTAGGATTACCATTTGACGTAAACTAAATATTACATAGTATACTATTGGTAATAATAATAAAAAAAAAAAGACCAATATTACTAATGTCAGCAGCTTGGTCCAAACGTATTAATGTACAAACTAAATGTATGCTCAAGCCTGGCAAATAGGTAGTGTTAGGCCCTATCTGGGATGTGCCATTTGAAAGATTTTAGTGGTAGTGCACAGGCTGACATGCATTAGTTGTAAACAAATATGATGGCTACTCTGTATTCATGGAACTGCTGTGTTACAGAACAGGGCATGGCAATGGCACTGATTGGCCTGGAAGCCCTGTCCAATCAAAGCCTTTGCTGTCATTGAGGTGACACAGAGGTTAATCCAGCTGGCAGCCTACCACTTTTTTTTATAATGGTACATGGCAAAATTACACTCCCTGAAAGGGTGGCAAAAGGGGTGTGGCTGCTGCTATTATACCAATCATAGTGATCATGTTCAGGGCTGAGCTCTTAGATTTCGAATTTCGAGTTTGACATCTGAATTTCGAGTCGGCCGGGGCTCCGCATTCTAGCTATCTTAGCCTGCATGGGGACAAGGGGTTATAGAGGCTCTGTAGGGGGGACCCAACGCTGTCTGTTTTCCTGAAATGTATACAATATATATAGAACTAGGAATGCAGTAACCTGTACTTCAGCAAAGTGTCATTTTACACAGTTTAAAAACCATTTTCCTATGAAATTTTGAAATCGATTTGCTCAAAAACTATAAGGTCTTTTCACAATTTTTTTTTTTACCATGGTCCTACTCATCTGCTTAACTTAACATACATGGCACATTTGGTAATGATAGCATCTATAGGGGCTTTACAATTAACCGCGGAAGTTGGCATCATTTAGTTCAATAGAAATGCACTCGGAACACAAAAATTCGGAACACGAAATTCGGTTTTCGGCTGCGGTACACTGAATTTTGGCAAAATCCAAATTCAGCTGTTCCGATCAGCCCTAATCATGTTAAATAGGTATTTATTGAATTACATCTGGATCTTTTAATGTGGAATGTATTTTTTATTAAAAATGTTTCGTTTTTGATGGTGAAGAGTTTTTATGATTTTAGCTTGTTGATAAACAATGGTTAAACTTTGAATACCATGAAAAGGGAAAATGCTTCCTAACAATTTGTGATGTAAGTTGTGCATATTGTGAAGCTAGTATGGGGTGTGTCCATTATGTCGAGATTCAAATGCTGAACTCCAGACACTGGGAAGAGAAAACCAGTGTGGCAACACCTCCAATTCTTGTTCCCTTTTGTCACAGATTACCGTTCAGCCCTCAGACACTGTGGGTATTCTGAAGGGATGCAACATTGTAGACATAGTAACCTTAACAATTGTTTGGTTAGAAGACACCATGCTAACTCTCTAACTAGTGTGTAACGTTCTCTCCGAAAGGCAGGATTCTTTGCAGAGAATATTTAGAATAAGCACCCAAGACTGAAATTGATTATTTTTTTAACAATTATTTCATAATGAAATTGGGCAAAAATGTTTACAGAAAGTTGACAAAAACAAAGGATGAGATTTGATCTAGCAAAATATTGGGAAAAGTTAAAGTAGAAATAATAACTGGATAAAGTCTGAGCAGTTTATGGAATTACTGTGTCCTTTCGAAAATTATAAGTTCAAGAATGTTGGTAGAAAGTTCTTTGTTAATAGTCCAAAATAAAAGGGAGTTGGGCTGGGGCCAATCGGCCAGCAGATAGAGCCGGGATGGATGGTTCAGCATCCAATGACAATCGAGAATCTGCAGCATAGACTTAACCCTCTCTCTGCTGGGGTGGAGATTGGAATGGGAGATGGGCAGACTCTGACTCTAGTTCCTACACTCTCACTAGAGCAGAAAGAGATATGAAATGTCTGTAAATATCATATCTCTGTGGCAATACATCAAGCTGTGTAGATGCACATAATTATGGATTCATCCGGTTCGTTGGTGTCCATAGGTATCAACAATGGTGTCGTTATTGTGCTTTATAACAGAGAATTCCTATCTCAGTGGCAAAAGGTGCTACTTGCTTGCTTAGGCAAGATAGCAGCATTCGCCCACTGCTGATGGTCACCTGGGTTTCTTAGTAAGATTTGGTGGGGGCTAGCATCCACTGGACCCCTATACCTTCTCCAGGCCCTTGGTAACTGCCTAGGTTTGCCTTGTGGATGATCTGGCTCTGATTCTACCAATTTATATGTTGCGCATGAAAGGTAAAAGGCCACAGCAAGTTTTGTATTTGCATTAAACTAGCATCTTAACCTACAAAACAATTACAATCAAGACATTAGAACACAAGAGAAAAAAACTACTAAGAGAACAAACAAAATCACATACTGTATCATTGGTTGACTTCAAAGTCACATAACCACATTAAAAAGGTCTATAATAACATTAAAATCTGCAGCTGCTGTGACCTCCTCTGACTCATCTTTCATTAGTATTGGTCCTTCTGCCTCTGACTGGCCAAAAACCCTGTAGTATAATAATACTGAGCAGGCAAATGTCAAGAATGCAGGCATGACAAAGTCTTGAAAATCACTAGATCCTATTTCCTTTGTCTCAAGCGTTATTATCATCAGCAAATATCTAATACTACAAAATACTTTTTATCACGCCCTATATACATAGCAATGATCATGTCTGCAATAAAGTCATAAACGGTATCATCCTGATTCAAACGTCTTGCTTTTACTGATGGCTAATACGGTACAACACTCTACTGCTACTAAAGGCATTCCTATCAGAGTACTCACTGTTGTAGAATGAATGCTTACAATAAAATCTAATATATGCCCTCTTGAATGAAACAAGGATAACAGAAAAGTAGTCCTCACTCAATAGGATCCAGCCAGTCAATACTGTTTGGGGCTCATTGGCTCCTATCCTAGACTGCTGTATATGGGCCTCAAACTTAAGCATCAAGCTTAAACAACTACAAAGGAAAATCAAGTTTTTGGAGGCCTCATGATCCTTGTCCAAAATATATATGCTTTATTGGTCACAAAAATCACAGTGTGCAAAACTTTTTAAAAGCAATTAAAACCTTTTGGAGACCCCGGGGCGCCCCCACACACACCTCCTCACAGTCACACTGCCAGTCACACAGAGCAGTTGCTGCAATTGCGTCTCGCTGCAGAATTAGCCTCACTGCAACCCCAGCATAGATAAATACAATCATACAAGGCTGATTCCGCTGTCGTTCTGCAGATTTCTATGCAGCTCAGAGCCTGCTAGATTGTAGTAAAGTTTGTTGTGGGTGTGCACACATGCTAGGCTTATTCCTCAATTCTTTGGCACAGTTAGGGCCAGTCACAACATCCAGCTCCAATAGCGTGCAGCCATTGCACAAAGTCCCCCAACAGTTTTTCAACTAGTGCAGGAGTAAGCAGGCAAGCAGATTGTCAAGCGTCATAGCGTTAGCGTTAGCAGTCTTTGTGCTGCGCAGCAGCGAGCAAGAAACAGGCACAGGTTACCTTGATAGCCCGCCGACCCGTGGGTCCCCCTCACTCCGCTCCGGTCGTAGACCTCACTGTGGCATTCCTCATGCCTGTACGTAATGCAGCAAACCACATACACAGTGCCCTGCTCCAGGTCGGCTTCATGCGCGATCAACCCGCTTCTCACATCCAGCTAGCAGCAACATAGCGAGATAGCGGGGATCCAACGCGGACACATCGAGGAGGTAGTTGAGGCCGGCCTCCCAGGGTTCCTCCCACTTACATGTTTCGCCCAATTGGGCTTCCTCAGAGTGACGTCAGGGCTTGAATGAAACAAACCAGCTTTTTGCCGAAAATTAATTCAAACATAAACAGTGGCTTTTCGCTATATTTTTATGCCTTTTTTTGAAAGTAGCACAACTAGAAAAACATGCATGGGATAGTCAGATGAGTACATATTACTTTGGCGTCGCTAAGTTCGGCACAGGCCGCATGACGGCTCTCTCTGCTGCCGCTAAATTCACAGGCGGCATTAAATACTAATCCCCCTCTGAGTTGTCGCAACTAGGAGGGAGATGTAATTCGGGGTCTGGCAGCCGCCGGAGCCCCGAATTACTCCTACGTGGAGCACGCATCATAGCATTGCTGCATTGACGGTGCCCAGCTTCAACGCTCGGCTCTCAGAGCCGCGTGCCGAGATGAACTGATCCGTAGTCAGATGTACAAAGATTAACCTGCATCAGGAATTTGAAACTATACGCCAAATTTTCAGGGTACTGTAAAGTTCAGCACTGGGCAGACCCTTAGGTAAATATTTATGTGTTTTTTTTTTTAATTGTAATGTTTTTTATTAAACATTTTATGTGGGTATTTTTGGGAGGGTGGGAAGTAAATAGTGTTGTATTTAAGGAAAAATTTGTGTAGTGTAATTTTTTTTACTTTTAGATGTAGTTTTACTCTTTGGCCACAAGATGGCAACCTTGAGTTTGTTTTCATGACGTCACTCTAAGCGTACAATGTACGCTTAGAGGGACATAGTCTCAGAAAAAGCGTAGCTTCCGAGAGAAGCTGTCGCTTTTTCAGCAGGGGAGAGGAATCAGTGATCGGGCACCCTAGCCCGATACATTGATTCCTGGGCTACCAAATCCGCGGCCGGGAGTGCGTGTGCACGCGCGCGATCGGCCGCAGGAGCACGCATGTCCTCCTTGACATTTTTATACGTCAAGGAGGACAAAGTGGTTAAAACCTGGAAACCCTGGCTGGCACATATAGATAACTTGGGCTTACGGTCAGGGCCGGATTTGCACTTTTTTAGCGCCCAAGGCCTACTATCACCAGCTGCTCCCTGACCGACAGCATCCTAAATTTACCCCCCAACATTGCAGGGTTTAGGTTGTAGCCACCTTGGTGAGGGGCACATTTGGTGAGTGACTGGGAGCTCAGAGATCACTGTAAGTGCACGTTCGCTGACCCTTCATCCTCCCGAGTGCCATATCCGTCTGTTTGCAAACTCTGTGTAGCAGGACGAATGTTTTGCAGTCTAACTGCTACTGTCACCCTGCTGCCCACAGCCCGCCCTTGCTTTCCTGGTGCCCTAGTCCATGGCCTTTGTGGCCTAACCTGCCCAACCTAAATCTCTGACCTGGTCAGGAGATACACACCTGGCTGCTCACTTCACTCCTCCAACAACCTCCTCCTAACCACCCCACGCATCTCGCAATCCCATGCACAACTACAGGACATCACTAAAGATGCCCCCATCCTGTGGAACTCTCTCCCACTATCCATCAAGCTTGCCCCCTTCTTCAACACCTTCAAAAAATCACTAAAATCTCACTTTTTCAAGGAGGCCTACTTCACCTCGATGCTGCCTTAACTCTCTCTGCCAAGAACTTCTTAATGCACCCCCTCCTTTCGTATCACCACCCCCTCCCTATAGATAGTAAGCCTTTGGCAGGGCCCTCTCCCCTTGTGTATCATACTTGATTGTACACTCTACCCAGAATAATGTGAACCTGTATTATTAGCACCACCACTCCAGTGAATGATCTGGCATTGCATTACTACCTGTATTATGTGGTGTATTTTGGTGTATTGCTTTTTATTACCTGTATTGTTGTTTCTATTGTCTATTGCCTGTATTGTGCTGTCAGTCACCCCTGTTCAGGGCCGGTTTTGTACTTTTTAGCGCCCTAAGCCGACCATCAACAGCCACCCCTTGAACAAAAGCATCCTAACTACACACACATACACACACACACACACACACATACTTCCAAACATACACATATTTTTCCCCAGCAAACATAGTCTTAACTGCTTAATTTAAATACACTAGCATAAAAAAATTGATTGCAATCACCCTCACATATATGAAATGTAGCTATAGCCCCCTTATGAAATGCAGCATTGACTTCCACATATGACAAGCAGCATTGGCACCTTTACAGGTCCTTCTCAAAAAATGTGCATATTGTGATAAAGTTCATTATTTTCTGTAATGTACTGATAAACATTAGACTTTCATATATTTTAGATTCATTACACACAACTGAAGTAGTTCAAGCCTTTTATTGTTTTAATATTGATGATTTTGGCATACAGCTCATGAAAACTCAAAATTCCTATCTCAAAAAATTAGCATATCATGAAAAGGTTCTCTAAACGAGCTATTAACCTAATCATTAGAGATGGGCCGAACGGTTCGCCGGCGAACGGTTCCACGCGAACTTCGGTGGTTCGCGTTCGCATCCCGCTGGCGAACCTTTGCGGAAGTTCGGTTCGCCCCATAATGCACCTTGAGGGTCAACTTTGACCCTCTACATCACAGTCAGCAGGCCCAGTGTAGCCAATTAGGCTACACTAGCCCCTGGAGCCCCACCCCCCCTTATATAAGGCAGGCAGCGGCGGCCATTACGGTCATTCGTGTGCTGCCTGCGTTGGTGAGAGTAGGGCGAGCTGCTGCAGACTGTCTCTCAGGGAAAGATTAGTTAGGCTTAACTTGTTCCTGGCTGGCTGCATACCTGTTCTGTGAACCCACCACTGCATACCTGTACTGTGAACCCACCACTGCATACCTGTTCAGTGAACCTGCCACTGCATACCTGTTCGGTGAACCTGCCACTGCATACCTGTTCTGTGAACCCATCACTGCATACCTGTTCAGTGAACCTGCCACTGCATACCTGTGCTGTGAACCCACCACTGCATACCTGTTCTGTGAACCCATCACTGCATACCTGTTCAGTGAACCTGCCACTGCATACCTGTGCTGTGAACCCATCACTGCATACCTGTTCAGTGAACCTGCCACTGCATACCTGTGCTGTGAACCCACCACTGCATACCTGTTCTGTGAACCCGCCACTGTATACCTGTTCTGTTCAGTGAACCCGCCACTGTATACCTGTTCAGTGAACCCGCCACTGCATACCTGTTGTGTTCAGTGAACCTGCCACTGTATACCTGTACTGTTCAGTGAACCCACCACTGCATACCTGTTCAGTGAACCCGCCACTGCATACCTGTTGTGTTCAGTGAACCCGCCACTGCATACCTGTTGTGTTCAGTGAACCAGCCACTGCATACCTGTTGTGTTCAGTGAACCTGCCACTGTATACCTGTACTGGTCAGTGAACCCGCCACTGCATACCTGTTCAGTGAACCCACCACTGCATACCTGTTGTGTTCAGTGAACCCGCCACTGTATACCTGTACTGTTCAGTGAACCCGCCACTGCATACCTGTTCAGTGAACCCGCCACTGCATACCTGTTGTGTTCAGTGAACCTGCCACTGCATACCTGTTGTGTTCAGTGAACCCGCCACTGCATACCTGTTCTGTTCAGTGGACCCGCCACTGTATACCTGTTTAGTGAACCCGCCACTGCATACCTGTTGTGTTCAGTGAACCTGCCACTGCATACCTGTTCTGTGAACCCGCCACTGTATACCTGTTCTGTTCAGTGAACCCGCCACTGTATACCTGTTCAGTGAACCCGCTACTGCATACCTGTTGTGTTCAGTGAACCCGCCACTGTATACCTGTACTGTTCAGTGAACCCGCCACTGCATACCTGTTCAGTGAACCCGCCACTGCATACCTGTTGTGTTCAGTGAACCCGCCACTGTATACCTGTTCTGTTCAGTGAACCCGCCACTGTATACCTGTTCAGTGAACCCGCCACTGCATACCTGTTGTGTTCAGTGAACCCGCCACTGTATACCTGTACTGTTCAGTGAACCCGCCACTGTATACCTGTACTGTTCAGTGAACCCGCCACTGCATACCTGTTCAGTGAACCCGCCACTGCATACCTGTTGTGTTCAGTGAACCCGCCACTGTATACCTGTTCTGTTCAGTGAACCCGCCACTGTATACCTGTTCAGTGAACCCGCCACTGCATACCTGTTGTGTTCAGTGAACCCGCCACTGTATACCTGTACTGTTCAGTGAACCCGCCACTGCATACCTGTTCAGTGAACCCGCCACTGCATACCTGTTGTGTTCAGTGAACCCGCCACTGCATACCTGTTCTGTTCAGTGAACCCGCCACTGCATACCTGTTCTGTTCAGTGGACCCGCCACTGTATACCTGTTTAGTGAACCCGCCACTGCATACCTGTTGTGTTCAGTGAACCTGCCACTGCATACCTGTTCTGTGAACCCGCCACTGTATACCTGTTCTGTTCAGTGAACCCGCCACTGTATACCTGTTCAGTGAACCCGCCACTGCATACCTGTTGTGTTCAGTGAACCCGCCACTGTATACCTGTACTGTTCAGTGAACCCGCCACTGTATACCTGTACTGTTCAGTGAACCCGCCACTGCATACCTGTTCAGTGAACCCGCCACTGCATACCTGTTGTGTTCAGTGAACCCGCCACTGTATACCTGTTCTGTTCAGTGAACCCGCCACTGTATACCTGTTCAGTGAACCCGCCACTGCATACCTGTTGTGTTCAGTGAACCCGCCACTGTATACCTGTACTGTTCAGTGAACCCGCCACTGCATACCTGTTCAGTGAACCCGCCACTGCATACCTGTTGTGTTCAGTGAACCCGCCACTGCATACCTGTTGTGTCCAGTGAACCCGCCACTGCATACCTGTTGTGTTCAGTGAACCCACCGCATCAGTGCGCATACCTGTGCAGTTAAGTGAACCCACCTACCTACGTGAGTGCACGCAGTGTGATATACCACTCCGTGCATACCCGATATGGACAAAACAGGTAGAGGAAGAGGTAGTGCCAGAGCCAGAGGAAGGCCACCCGGCAGGTCTGCGCGAGGTCATGTAAATGTAATTTCGTGTGGACCTGGCCCACAGTACAGTGCTCGGAAGAAGGCACGTCCCATCACCTCCCAAGATTGTCAGGACGTGGTTGAGTATTTAGCGACACAGAACACCTCATCTTGCTCAGCCACCAGCGCTACTACTAGCACCACTTCCGCTGCATTTGACACTTCGCAAGAATTATTTAGTGTTGAAATCACTGATGCACAGCCATTGTTGTTACAGCCAGATGAATTTTCACCAGCTCATATATTTGAGTTACCCGGCAACACTATGGATGTAACGTGTAAGGAGGATGAAGGACCTACTGATGGTGCATGTTTGGATTTGTCTGAGGCAAGCGAAGCTGGGCAGGATGATTACGATGATGACGATGATAGGGATCCTCTGTATGTTCCCAATAGAGGAGATGAAGAGGGGGACAGTTCAGAGGGGGAGTCAGAGAGTAGTAGGAGGAGAGAAGTTGCTGAAAGAAGCTTGGGCAGCTCTTCGTCAGAAACAGCTGGTGGCAGTGTCCGGCACCATGTATCGCCACCTATGTACAGCCAGCCAACTTGCCCTGCAGCATCAGCTGCTGAGGTCCCCATAGTGCCCACATCCCAGGGTGGCTCAGCGGTGTGGAAATTTTTTAATGTGTGTGCCAGATCGGACCAAAGCCATCTGTTCGCTCTGCCAACAAAAATTGAGCCGTGGAAAGGCCAACACTCACATAGGGACAAGTGCCTTACGAAGGCACCTGGAGAAAAGGCACAAACAGCAATGGGATGGCCACCTGAGCAAAAGCAGCAGCAGCACACAAAAGAAAAGTCACCCTCCTTCTCCTCTTCCTCCTTCAGGTGCATCATCTGCTTCTGCCGCTTTCTCCCTTGCACCTTCACAGGCACCCTCCTCCACTCTGCCTCTGCCCTTGAGCGGTTCCTGCTCCTCTGCCCACAGCAGCAGTCAGGTGTCCGTGAAGGAAATGTTTGAGCGGAAGAAGCCAATTTCGGCCAGTCACCCCCTTGCCCGGCGTCTGACAGCTGGCGTGGCGGAACTGTTAGCTCGGCAGCTGTTACCATACCAGCTGGTGGACTCTGAGGCCTTCCGTAAATTTGTGGCCATCGGAACACCGCAGTGGAAGATGCCAGGCCGCACTTATTTTTTGAGAAAGGCCATACCCCAACTGCACCGTGAAGTTGAGAGGCAAGTGGTGTCATCTCTTGCGAAGAGCGTTGGGTCAAGGGTACACCTGACCACGGATGCCTGGTCTGCCAAGCACGGGCAGGGCCGCTACATTACGTACACAGCCCATTGGGTGAACCTGGTGGTGAACGATGGCAAGCAGGGCGCAGCGGACCAAATTGTGACACCTCCACGGCTTGCAGGCAGGCCTCCTGCCACCTCCTCTCCTCCTGCTACATGCTCTTCGCTGTCCTCCTCCTCCTTGGCTGAGTGGCAGTTCTCCTCTCCAGCTACACAGCCCCAGCTCCGCAGGGCCTATGCTGCATGCCAGGTACGACGCTGTCACGCCATCTTAGACATGTCTTGTCTCAAAGCGGAGAGTCACACTGGAGCAGCTCTCCTGGCTGCTCTTAAGAAACAGGTGGATGAGTGGCTGACCCCGCACCACCTGGAGATAGGCAACGTGGTGTGCGACAACGGCAGCAATCTGCTTGCCGCTTTGCATATGGGGAAGCTGACACACATACCCTGCATGGCACATGTCATGAATCTAGTTGTTCAAAGATTTGTGGCAAAGTACCCTGGCTTAGCGGATGTCCTGAAGCAGGCCAGGAAGTTCTGTGGGCATTTGAGGCGGTCTTACACAGCCATGGCACGATTTGCAGAAATTCAGCGGAAAAACAACATGCCGGTGAGACGCCTCATTTGCGATAGCCCGACTCGCTGGAATTCGACCCTGCTCATGTTCTCCCGCCTGCTAAAACAGAAGAAAGCCGTCACCCACTACCTCTACAACTACAGTAGAATGAAACAGTCTGGGAAGATGGGGATGTTCTGGCCCGACAACTGGACATTGATGAAAAATGCATGCAGGCTCATGCGGCCGTTTGAGGAGGTGACCAACCTGGTGAGCCGCAGTGAGGGCACCATCAGCGACTTAATTCCCTACGCTTACTTCTTGGAGCGTGCTGTGCGTAGAGTGGCGGATGAAGCTGTGAATGAGCGTGACCAGGAACCGTTACGGCAGGAACAGGCATGGGACCAATTTTCATCAGACCCAGCTGTTTCCTCAACACCTGCGGCAGCACAGAGGGGGGAGGAGGAGGAAGAAGAGAAGTCATGTGCAGAAGACGAGTCAGACTCAGAGGATGATGAGCAAGGTGTTTCTTTGGGGGAGGAGGAGGAGGAGGAGGAGGGGACGGCGGCAGGAAAACACCCGCAGCAGGCGTCGCAGGGGGCTTGTGCTGCTCAACCTTCCCGTGGTATTGTTCGCGGCTGGGGGGAGGAGGTTGACTTACGTGACGTCACTGAGGAAGAGCAAGAGGAGATGGAGGGTACTGGATCCGACTTTGTGCAGATGTCGTCTTTTATGCTGTCCTGCCTGTTGAGGGACCCCCGTATAAAAAACCTCAAGGGGAATGAGCTGTACTGGGTGGCCACACTACTAGACCCTCGGTACAGGCACAAAGTGGCGGACCTGTTACCAACTCACCGGAAGGTGGAAAGGATGCAGCACATGCAGAACCAGCTGTCAACTATGCTTTACAATGCCTTTAAGGGTGATGTGACAGCACAACGCCAGCAAGGTACCACTGCCACTAATCCTCCTCCCGTGTCCACGCAGTCAAAGACAGGACGCTCCAGCGATCTCATGGTGATGTCGGACATGCGGACGTTCTTTAGTCCAACGCCTCGCCGTAGCCCTTCCAGATCCACCCTCCACCAACGCCTGGAACGGCAGGTAGCCGACTACCTGGCCTTAAGTGTGGATGTAGACACTGCTGTGAACAGTGATGAGGAACCCTTGAACTACTGGGTGCGCAGGCTTGACCTGTGGCCAGAGCTGTCCCAATTTGCCATCCAACTTCTCTCCTGCCCTGCCGCAAGCGTCCTGTCAGAAAGGACCTTCAGCGCAGCTGGAGGCATTGTCAAAGAGAAGAGAAGTCGCCTAAATCACAAAAGTGTTAAGTACCTCACCTTTATCAAAATGAATGAGGCATGGATCCCGGAGGGCTGCTGCCCGCCCCAAGACTAAGTCAGTCCCCGCACACACAGCATCTCTGCCTGCACGCCGTGTGACTGGCTGCCTGAGCTGCCCCAAGAAGACTAAGTCGCTCCCAGTCCCTCCACACAGCATGTCTGCCTGTAGGCCGCTTGACTACCTTCTCCGCCACCACCAACAGGGTCCGGGACTCCAGGCGGATTGCTGAATTTTTTAGGCCGCTGCTAGCAGCGGCCGCTGTAATAATTTTTCTGGTGCGTGTACATGACTGCCTAATTTTTCTGGCTGCACTGCGGGCAGCTGCAACAACAAAAGAAAAGGCATGTACATGCGCCCATTCCCCTTCGTGATCATTACCTTGCCGTGGTGAAGGGGCTTGCGTATCACAATGAAGCAATGACCGGCGCCTAGATGAGTGTCTCGGGGGGCACACAAAAGATAATAAGGTCGTTGCTTCATTGTGGTCAGACCAAATTTGATCAGCTGGACAGTCACTGTTCTGTCATTCAGCTACATCAGCCAGGCGACCATATGGGCTGTAAAGCCACCAAAACCTGCACTCTCACCATGGTGCGCACCAGTCCAGCACGGCCATCACTACACAAACAGCTGTTTGCGGTGCGTTACACGGTGAGTTTGGTGTGTCAGTGTGAAGCAGTACCTTAATTACACTACCTGATTGATGTATACACATGAAAGATGTTTTAAAGCACTTTAGGCCAGTCATTTAGCATTCAATGTGATTTCTGCCCTTAAAACGCTGCTTTGCGTCAAATCCAGATTTTTCCCCAGGACTTTTGGCATGTATCCCACTCCGCCATGCCCCCCTCCAGGTGCTAGACCCCTTGAAACATCTTTTCCATCAGTTTTGTGGCCAGCATAATTTTTTTTTTTCAAAGTTCGCATCCCCATTGAAGTCTATTGCGGTTCGCGAACTTTAACGCGAACCGAACGTTACGCGAAAGTTCGCGAACCCGGTTCGCGAACCTAAAATCGGAGGTTCGGCCCATCTCTACTAATCATCTGAATCAATGAATTAACTCTAAACACCTGCAAAAGATTCCTGAGGATTTTAAAAACTCCCAGTCTGGTTCATTACTCAAAACTGCAATTATGGGTAAGTCTGCCAACCTGACTGCTGTCCAGAAGGCCATCATTGACACCCTCAAGCAAGAAGGTAAGACATAGAAAGAAATTACTGAACAAATAGGCTGTTCCCAGAGTGCTGTATCAAGGCACCTCAGTGGGATGGCTGTGGGAAGGAAAAAGTGTGGCAGAAAACGCTGCACAACGAGAAGAGGTGACCGGACCCTGAGGAAGATTGTGGAGAAGGACCGATTCCAGACCTTGGGGGACCTGCGGAAGCAGTGGACTGAGTCTGGAGTAGAAACATCCAGAGCCACCGTATACAGGTGTGTGCAGGAAATGGGCTACAGGTGCCGCATTCCCCAGGTCAAGCCACTTTTAAACCAGAAACAGCGGCAGAAACGCCTGACCTGGGCTACAGAGAAGCAGCACTGGACTGTTGCTCAGTGGTCCAAAGTACTTTTTTCGGATGAAAGCAACTTTTGCATGTCATTCGGAAATCAAGGTGCCAGAGTCTGGAGGAAGACTGGGGAGAGGGAAATGCCAAAATGCCTGAAGTCCAGTATCAAGTACCCACTCAGTGATGGTCTGGGGTGCCATGTCAGCTGCTGGTGTTGGTCCACTGTGTTTTGTCAAGGGCAGGGTCAATGCAGCTAGCTATCAGGAGATTTTGGAGCACTTCATGCATCCATCTGCTGAAAAGCTTTATGGAGATGAAGATTTCATTTTTCAGCACGACCTGGCACCTGCTTACTGTGCCAAAACCACTAGTAAATGGTTTACTGACCATGGTAATATTGTGCTCAATTGGCCCGCCAACTCTCCTGACCTGAACCCCATAGAGAATCTGTGGGATATTGTGAAGAGAAAGTTGAGAGACGCAAGACCCAACACTCTGGATGAGCTTAAGGCTGCTATCGAAGCATCCTGGGCCTCCATAACACCTGAGCAGTGCCACAGGGCAGGCTGATTGCCTTCATGCCACGCCGCATTGAAGCAGTCATTTCTACAAAAGTTTTCCTGACCAAGTATTGAGTGCATAACTGAACATAATTATTTGAAGGCTGTCTTTTTTTGTTTTAAAAACACTTTTCTTTTATTGGTCGGATGAAATATGCTAATTTTTTGAGATAGGAATTTTGGGTTTTCATGAGCTGTATGCCAAAATCATCAATATTAAAACAATAAAAGGCTTGAACTACTTCAGTTGTGTGTAATGAATCTAAAATATATGGAAGTCTAATGTTTATCAGTGCATTACAGAAAATAATGAACTTGATCACAATATGCACATTTTTTGAGAAGGACCTGTATATAACATTCAGAATTGACCCCTACATATGACAGTCAACATCCCAATATAGGAAACACAGCAATGACCCCTACATATAAAATGCAGCAATGAAAATGCAGCAATGACCCCCACATACAAAACCCCCCACATATGAAAAGCAGCAATGCTCCCCATATATCCAATGCAGCATTTATCCCCACCCATGACAAGCTGCATTAATTCCTACATATGAAAATTAGCAATCACCTCTACATACTGTATGAACAGCAACACTGACACCAGTAGCGTCACTAGGGGGGTGCGGTAGGTGCGGACCGCGCCAGGTGTCACCAGCAGAGGGGGTGACACCAAGCTCCAGGCTAAGGGAGAGTGGAGAAGACTATGTAAATACTGACCAGGCTACTGTCTGATAGACGTTTCTCTCCTACTCTACTCCCTTCTGGCTGCTCCTTCTCGAGCTTAATACAGAGTTCAGAGGCTAACAGGGCCACATGGTAATAATTTTAACACCCTCCCTACAACAAGCAATGTTACTACCTGGTGAAGTTTGGAGGTTCATGGGGTAGGAGGGGGTGACACCATGAGTTTCCGCACCAGGTGACACTAATCCTAGTGACGCCTCTGACTGACACCCACATTTGACAATCAGTAATCACCACCACATATTAAATGTAGCATTGAACATTAGATAAGGATTAGATTGCAAGCTCTTCTAGTTGCAAGAACTAAATTGGTAACTCCTCTGAGGACAGTTGACCTGATTTCAGGAATTAGATTGTAAGCTTCTCTGAGGACTGTTGGTGACTTGATGCCAGGGATTAGATTGTAAACTCCTCTGAGGACAAGGAGTGACGTCACATGATGGGATAAGATTGTAAACTCCTCTGAGGACAGCTAGTCACCAATGGCAGGGAGTGGATTGTGGGCTCCTCTGAGGACAGTTAGTGACATGATGCAGGGATTAGATTGAAAGCTCCTCTAAGGACTGTTAGTGACATGATAGTAGGGATTAGCAGGTGACGGCAGAACTGTAACTGTGGAAGTGACATAGCAGTGTGGAGCATTCTGTAGGGGAGGCAGGCAGGCAGGCAGCCCCTTGCTGATGTAAACCCCTGCTTGAACAGTAACAGCCTGATCCCCCTGCATACTCACCCCTCTTGCTCACACCTGATAGTGGGCAGTCAGTGCACTTAAAGAAAAAATGAATACCATGTACCATATATTTTCATGTATAGCTCAAATGCCAACCTGTCTCTCTCCCCTCCTGGCATACTGCTGCAACTCTAAGCCCCACTTGGTCATACTCTCACATAGTCACCAGGCACCTGCAGCCAGTTTCAATTCATGGATGAGGTCATGTTGATATCACTCCCACTATGCCTGCTCCCTGGGGTTTCTCTGGCCTATCCATCAGGCCCAGAGATACAGCGAGACCTTCCCAGCCATCACACAGTACTTAATCCCATTGATGTGACCTGACAAGTCTTGCCCCTCTACACCTCTGATAAGTTAGAGCTGGGGGTGCAGTCAAACTGCATAGGATAACAGGTGCAGGAAAAACAAAACAAAACAATAAATTCATTAAGTAGCACAACTTTGCACTAGGTCACAAAGCTGACTGGTAATACCATTTTTTATTATACAAACATGCCTAATTAAACTTCACACTTAAATAGGATAATAGAGGTGCTTAACCACTTCAGAATAATAAAATCACTGTGCAACAAAATGCTACATTATAAAGCAGGAGTTCCCTGGACAGATTATAGGACCAACAAACATACATTCACAAGTGCCAGGCTAACTTATTGACTGTTAGAGGGCCCCCATAACATTCACTACGGAAGTATTCAGTGCAGCAGTCCAATCAAAGGCAGATAAAAAAGACAGAGCTGCACAGTTCATACCGAGAGACATAGGCAATTAGGGGTTAATCTCACCACTCCAGCTGCAGCCCAGGATCAAAGCATTCTAGCAAGATAATCTCCACTTGGCTATTCCAGTTCCAGCTTCTATGTGTTCTTCCTCGCTGCTAGTCAAACATCGCGCGGGCACATCACGTGGTGGGAAGCCAGCCTCACACAGAGATACACTATCATCCTTCTCCTGTGTGCATGGATGGATCTTCTATCCACTTAGCTGCCTGTGTTTATGGAGACCTGCAGCTTTCATCCCTGCGGCTGCCGAGTGCGTGATCCGGCTGTCCATAGCCACCCAGGATGTAGAAACTAAGCAGGGCGGCTGCGAACCTGGTAGCCTGCTAACTCATAAGAGGTGTCATCTGCTTCTTGAGCATGGTGCAGCAGCCGGCAGAATTAGGCTACCGGGCTCCCCCTGACAGCTGTGAATGTTGAGCAGGTTAACTGTCAATTCAGCCTGAGGCTCACAGTACGCCCCTTGCAACCAGACACCCTGGGCACTGGCCTAGGTGACCTTTCCAGAAATCTGGCCATGCCTGTTATCATTGTCTGTATTCCTATGTATTGCACAGTGCTGCGTAATATGTCGGTGCTATATAAATCCAATAAATAATAATAAAACACGGCCATGCTTAAGACCACTGGTGACTTCTGTCTAAGCAATGTGTCTTGTAAACTGACTGACCTCCTTAGCAAGTCCCCATGCTGTGTATCTCCTCATGGATTTGCGATGGATAATGTATATCATAGCCTGCTTTCCTGGCAATTCTCCTGGCTTCTACCAGTGTTATGTTCCTTGTTTACCTGTTTTTGGTAATTTTAGCATGCTATCACATGACCTGCCCCACGTGTGGGGTATGACATCAAACATTTTTAGTATGTACATTTGATAATCACAATAAATCTCTTTAAAACTAAAAAGGGTATGCGTTTAACAGCTTTAATTATTTATTGGAATTAAGAGAAGAAATTATTTTTTTCTATAAATTAAGAGGGGGAAAAAGCTCCCAAGACAACTTATAGGGGTAAACTAATTTAGCTAAGCAGCTAACACAAGACTTAGCATTGCTTGTTTGTATGAGAATCCGAGACGCAAGCATGACTAATCCCTCTAAATTACCATGACACAATTACTGCTAATTATCCATGTACACGAGCAGCCGAGGAATTCTTAATTTGCTTTTTCAAGTCATTTTCTGCTGCCCTCACAGTTTAATGATCTGGTTAATCTGTGCGGGGAGGGAAATATGATGAACTCTAATGGATGATGAAGTGCAGAGCACTAGTAGCTTGTGTACATTGTTTGGGATTCGAGCATATTAAAAAATAATTAACCCTGTCACCTTTATTAAAAATAACATAGACAAATGTGCGCTGCAGTATAACAATTTAGACACAATTGGAAGCATTCTGTGGAAACTTAATCTGGCGCATTATTCTGATTTGCAATCCTAAGCGAGTTTAAGGTAAATCATTTCTTTAAAGCGGAATATAACCCTGCATTTCAACTTTGCTCTAAAACATTATTTACAGTATATTATATGCAACCAGCATTTTTTTTTTTACTAGACCAGGATTGGAAGGGTTACACAGGGCTTTAAAGTTCCTTTAGATTTCTGCAGACGCATCCGAAGCTGAAATAGATACATTTTGTTTACATAATGTATCTAAGTGTTGAATGTGACTCATCTCTCTCACTGAGAAGGAGCTTGGACGACAGCCAAAGAGTGTGTAACTGTTTATCAATAGATACATGTAACTAAATAGAATGTATCTATCTGAACTTCTGAATATCTCTCCAGGACCTTTAAACCTCTGTGTTTAACCCTTCTAATGCTGGTCTAGTAAAAAAAAAATGCTTTTTGCATATAATATGCTGTAAATAATATTTTAGAGCAAAGTTGAAATGCAGGGTTATATTCCGCTTTAAGGGGTCATTACAGTCAAGGCTATGTCCAAAAAATAAGTCATAAAAAGTATTGTGGACATGATGGCAAAATGCATTATCTTATTATTTTGAAGAAAATTTAACGAAGGAAAAAGAGGCATCTGATTACACTTGTATGTATGCTTCTATGACTGTGGTAGCAATGCTCTTCACACTCTGGTGCAAGCATGTCGCTAGCATCATAGAATCATGGTCCATACCCCAAATCCGTCTAGGGAGATCATGTGGCTGGAGCCTGGACTGGTAAGTTAACATTCCACTCATCACCTTCCATGGGGGGGGGGGGGGGGAATCATGGGACTGCCTAATAGGAGCATGTATCGCTATATTGAAACAAGCCCTAAAACTTAGGGCCATGATATTGAGATACCTGGGGGGAATCTTTGGGAAGCAGTTCATATTGGCTCCTACCTCAGTGGCCACTTAATAAACTGCAATGTAAATTGTGGCTATACAGCGCAAAGGCAGGAATTAGAGTGCTTGATAGTAGCTAATTGGCCTTTAGTAGCCGATGGGCTACTGCATCACTTACATTAAATGCTAATAGAGTGGCTGTTCGTAAGCCAAATGGCTTGTAGTTGGGTGCTGGGCAGTTAGTGTTAGAATTTTCAGAAGGGAGTTAGTATTAGGCACTAGTTGGGGTGGGATAGTGTTAGGCATTAGGAGGCAGAGTTAGTGTTAGGCAATAGGAGGGAGGGTTTGTGTGAGAAAGGGAGCAAGGTAAGTCAATAGGAAAATGTTTACAATATTTTCACTATCAGCATCATCCAGCGCCCATCTCACCAGGTGGCGCCACTATCGTACTGTGGGTACCTAATAGTGAGTGTCACCTGACAACACACTGCTGCATGCATTCTGTGTGCAAAGCAGAGCAGTTTCATTAAATGGGGTCAGCTCTGCACTTTGGAGTAACATGCTGTGTGTGGGACCTGCCTGCTTAATTGTAATCAAAGAAGTGAATGCTAAATGTCAGTTTTATTACATCTTTTACGACTTTATGGCAACTAGGGCACTATTATTTTAATTAAAGGAGATTGATCTTCATCCTAGGTTTTGCTGGGCATACCCACTTTGTTTGAATTACACAGCTGCTAGTTTGAGGTACATTTGGCTCTGCCCATAACCATGCCCACTTTCAGTTGCATGGTCATGCACATTAACTCCTTCCTGGAGCCCAGGGTTTACCTGGATCTTCCAGTACCCTAGCAATACCACTGTGCTCTGGTACACCATGAATCAGAAAATAGATGAATAAAAAGAAAACCTGTTCTTCAACCTAAAAATAAGTCACAACTCTTGATTTGACTCTTTTTCCATGCTAGCACTATGTCACTTGGTTCAGAAGCTGCCTAGATTCCTCAACCAGGGTAAAACATGGAAAAACTACGGTTGTTATAATATAATGCTGTTAAAAATCATTGGGGTATGTTGTTGCGGTTGGTGAGCTTATGTGTAATACAACCAAAATCCCTGTTTTTTTGTTTGTTTGGTTGTTTTTTTTTAATCGAAATAATGTTGACATTCCTTGTTTTATACAGAGTCTCTATTGTGTGCAGATTTTAGATCTTCAGCTTATACCATCTATGTAGTCCCTGTTTTCAAGCAGAAGTGAGCAGACAGCCCATGGAGTTTAGTCCTTGTTTTTGTGCAGTGATTACAGTTAGCTACAATGTGGTGAAGTGCAGAGAGATATCTTTATTTGCAATGTTGATTTACCCCCTTCCAGCACTCGTTGATAGGTATATAATTGCTGAATGGTGTAAGTAAAGGCTGTTTTGTCTCTACTAAAAAATCATCTTCAGTATATTGCCAGATTTGTAAAAAAGGATAAGGGGTTCTAATTTACACCTATACTTATTCCCTTTGGGAAGGCGACAGCTAAATTGGTCCCATTATTACAGGGAGCTTCGCTCATCTTTAAAGAGAAACCGTGACCAAGGATTGAACTTTATACCATTCAGTGGCTGATACCCCTTTTCCCGTGAAATTTTTTTTCCTTTTCTCAAACATTTCATCAGGGGGCTCTGTGTGGGTGATATTGTGGTGAAACCCATCCCACAGTGTGATGTCAGACCCATGGTGATGACATCACACTGTGGGAGCTTTGTTGCACTGTGGGAAATAACAGCTGTTTCCAACTGCCAAAAAAGCAAGCAGCAGCTACTTCCACTGACATCACCTGTCAGCAGTAAAAAAAAGTCACCATATTATAAATGTCAGAATGTAAATCAGGGAGAGGAAAGATTTTACAATGAGCAAACACTTACTAAATCATGTATACATAATTATTTTAAAAATTAAGTACTTTTGTTCAATACATTATTTTCACTGGAGTTCATCTTTAAATTTAGATTAAGAGGGTGGTTAATATGAATTCCTTACCCAAAAGCCTCCAAATAAATAAATCTGAATATACCACCAGTCGTTAAAGTAGGTGGCCACAGGATCAGTGCACAAAAATTATTTTGGAAGGATACCTGGGAACACTTCACAGCAAATCTGACAAATTAGCCACATGGTGAACTTAGGCCCCAGGTTCGCAAAGAATTTACCTTAAGCGAATCAGCCAGATTCACCATAAATCTGTCAACTGTTGCTTACTCATGCCTACAAATAAATTCCATGAGCAAAACAATAAATTTCAATTCCAATGGAAAATGGCTGCTGATAAGTCACATGTCTCCTCTTTAATAGAGCCTAGGTGTTGTGAAATATCAGTTATTCAAGGCATCCAATAGGACACCTGCTATCCCTAAGATGGTTGACAGACTTCCCAAACTCCCTTGCCTATCTCTGGCCACTGACTGGTGGACAAGGGCAAATGTGATAATCAACCAAGTACAAGAACATTTTTCTCAAAATCCTGTCAACATACCAGTTCTGCCAGGACACAACCTATCATGCCAAATCTTAGGCCAAATTCACAATTTTGCACAAACATGGCAGAAACAAGTCAAGAGAGACCAAACTGAAACACTTGGGTAGGTCAAGCCATTGCAGAAGAAACCAGGGATGCAAAAAAAGAATATTTTAGGCTGATTTATTCATCAAACACGTGACTATGTCTATTGCTATAAGGAAGTGTAATTTAGCTTGTATAGTAAACATTGCTTGGCTGCAGACCAAACTGAAAGAGGTCATTTGAATCAGATAAATTTACGAAAAAGGTTTAATATTAATAAAATATGAATTATAATATTTTAATGAAAGTGTCCTTAAAACAATCTGGACACAGTCTAACTAGAGGTCAAAGGTCCCCCCCTCCCTTTCCCCATGCTCAATCTTTAACACTTTAAATACAGTCTTCATGCCTGGATGGAAAAACTGTACATCATCTACAAATCGTCGTAAAATTATGTATTAGCAGTTTCACCAACAATCAATTCTAGAATCTTATAGCAAAATTAAGCAGGCATATCTTTTAAACAACAATTACACAGCAAGTACCCACAGATAGCATAATTAAGCTGTGTCACACCAAATAATATATTTAGACAGCACGTTTTCTTGAGCAGCATATTTCAGAAATGTGTACTCTCAAAAAAACCTAATTAAGCAGTGTCTTTTTTAACAACATAATAAGGCAGTGTATATTAAAACAACATTATAAGGCAAGGTGCCCCCCCCCCCTAAATGCATGGTTATACAGTGTATCTCTGCAAATATACAAATATTATAATTAGGCAGAGTGTTCCCCTCAAACAATGTAGTATAGTTAAACAGTATCCCCCAAATAACATAACTAGGCATCATGCCTAATTAGGAATTGTGCAGGGATCGCCAAACTGCCATCATATAACTACTCAAAAACTACTCAAAAATAATTATTTCCAGTGTATTAAAGGTGCTACTTTTATTGAATCATGCTTTAAAAAAAGTACCATTTAGGCTGCCAAAACAAGTCACTGTGCCGTGCCGTACTGTCCTCTAAGCTAAGTCTGTTCCCTTGTGGTCCAAGCTAATTTCCCTTTCCAATCTTCAATGATGTTGC
This sequence comes from Hyperolius riggenbachi, assembly GCF_040937935.1. NCBI lineage: Eukaryota > Metazoa > Chordata > Amphibia > Anura > Hyperoliidae > Hyperolius > Hyperolius riggenbachi. The sequence goes on from NC_090647.1 coordinate 304,681,737, forward strand.
ATGTCGCTTGATCTCTGAAATGTGAAAGTTCTTTTTGGGTAGCATAATTAAATGAACATAATGAGGGCATGTTTATATGAGAGGCAAAGTTCTGCATAATGCAGGCCTGTTTGCAATGGAACAGTCTGTTTTGGGCTGTTTAAGTCCTTCCTCAGGCAATACCAGTGAGTGCCAATGGAGTAGAAAAACAGGAGATCCAAACCTACACCACTGCACATGGCAAGGTGAGGTGACCAATGTCATGAGTAAATAAAACAAACATCCTTATTACACTGGAAGGTAATTCCTCAAACAGAATTAGGCATGGTACAGAAATGCCCTGTAGATTGCTGGTGTTCAGTTTTGCATGTAAAGAAAAGATGCCATACTTGTTTCCTGAAGCCCCCAGCTTTCACATCTCCTGCAGCAGGGGCCCTACCACAAAATTAGCCTGGACTAAGTTGTGTTTTAGTGATGAGGTGCAGCATATACCACTCTACATCACCCAAACCTTTAGTTACAGTGCAGGCTGCATGTGCAGGTAACTGTAAAGAGGAAGTAAAGACTATTTTGTCCCAGAAACATATAAGGTGCCCTGCTCTGGTAATGCCATTGGTACATTAGATTGTGAGCGTCTATGAGGGCAAACATGTAAAAGGGGCCTGTGGTAAAAAGGGTGATGAAGATTTCTGCTAGTAGAATATCACTAAAATTACCCATATTCAACTAGTTAATTTGGATAGTACAATATCAGTCATCTTCAATTTTTTACTGACTTAACCTAACCTTACCCTAACATGAGCCCTTCCTCTTGATGCCTAACACTAACCAATCCCCCCTGGCACTGCCTAACAGTAACAGCCCCCCGGGTAGTGCCTAATCTTACCCCCCCCACTCCTACCCTGGCACTGCCTAACCATAAGTCCCAAACTGGCACCGCCTAACCCTAATACACCCCTGGTGGTGCCTAACCTTAGAACACCCTCCCCTGAAGCCCAACACTAAGGGCCCTGGAAAGCACTGTGCACCATATCAGCACTATAAAAAGAACTCTTAGCAGCCTCTGTTTGCTTTACACTACAGAAAATGCCTTTGGAGCAATCAGATGCCCTGTATTGGCTTTGCAAAAACTGCAGAATGGAGGAGGAACTGATAAAGGTCATTTAGCACACCAGCAGTTGTCACATAGATGTAAAGGAGTAATGGTAGTGGTAGATTGACTGTACGCTGAATCCCAATACTCAACACAGACAGTTGAAAATACAATGAGGAACATAAAAGATACAGTGTTGAAATCCATTCTTTGTTTAAAGACAAAAACTCATAATCCACGGTGCCATGAATTCATTTGAAAGTCATTTCCTCTGGCAAATTATCGAGATTCTTCACATATTTAAAAGCCACTACATGATTAACCATCTCAATATAAAAAGTAAAACACATGTGTTTAATCAAGACAAGTTCAAAACAACACCAGTTAATGAAACTGCAGACAGGACAGGGAAACCCATTTAAGTTATGACCATATGCTGGCATGTGTAAGTGTCCAGAGTTCTTAAAGGGAATCTGCCTCTAAGTTAAATGTCTGGTTTTATGGAGGCTGTCATTTGTCTTGATCACATCCTGAATGCTAGTTCCAGGGCAATAAAGCACTCCTTCAGCATAACGTAAATTAATTGTATACCTTGCAAATCCATGTATCTTGAATTAGACTCCAGAAGCTTTTTTGATACAGATATTTAGCTTAATTACACCTTATATTCTTAAAAGGCAGTTTGCAGCGCATTGCTCAAATCTTTCAAATTTGATTTAACTGTGAATTTTTGAATATTGGGGAAAGAAATTGAAACAGTGGAATTCTTATTTTAAATTGTATTGAAGTTAAAGGGGGGTGCATTTGTGATAGTCATTATGACTCTTTGGAGGCCTGCTAGGCACAATATTGTCATCAAAATAGTACAAGAGTCCCAGCTGTAAAACACGTGCTAATGGTGAAACAAATCATTACTATTATTATTATTATTATTTCTGGTTTAATGAGGTGACTTTTGTGGGCAATTTTTATAGTTTGCTGCGGTTTGTTCGTAAAAAAGTATTTTTTACTATTTTTTTTTTCGTGTTGACTTAGTTTTCAGAGTATTTTCTTGGTTTTTTATCAAAAAATTTTTTAACAATTCTTGTTTGAAGAAGTTTTTTATAAGCCTCTTTGTGCATCTGTCTTTAGGGATCTCTTTATTTCTCCTTTCTTGATAAAAAAAAAGGTCCCAATCAAGTGAAATTGAATAATTACTGTAATTATAAGTTGGGAAAGGCCGTCAATTTTATCAACCACTAGGAGTGAGGAATGACAGGCACTGACAGCCAACTATTTTTGTACTGCTGAAAACTGAACAAAATCAAGTGGCTAATAATCGTTAAGGTACCCATACACACATCGATTTTCTCATTTGATTCCCTGGAGATTTGATCACTCACCAATATTCAACTGAAAGTATCAATCAAGCCTGGAACCCACTACAAAACACTATCGCTAATCACAATCACTAGTGTTTTGTATGAGCAGTTTGTAAGCAATTTCATGAGCGTTTTCGGGAGCGATTTTAAAAAGTGTAATTAATTTGCCAGCAGTTGTGTACCGATTAGCGTTTTTAAATCTGATTGGTCCTTTCAATTAATTTTAATTTTGTTACAGTGTGCAGTAACTTCAAAACGCTAGCAACATCGCTCTGTGCAGGTTTTGATGAGCGTTTATGCCAGCATTTATATACTTAACATTGCAGAAACGCTAACCCTAATCACTAACGCTAAACGCGAAAAATGCTGCATGTCCTGCGTTTTGGTAAAAGCAATCGCCCCATCCATTAACATCAGCTTGGTGTATTTGCCTTCTTAAAACAGAAGGAAATCTGCAATAATTCAGCTATAAGTGAACATTTGTTGTTACCCACAATGCACTACTACTGAATATGCAAATTATCCTTTTTCGCCCTTGGTAAGCCAAGCAAGCATCCAGAACCGCTGGTGTATAGCTAGCCTAAAGCTTTAAATTTTACACAGCCATATCAAACCCACATGTAGACAGCCTGTTTCAGACTGTTGGTCCTCATCAGTACATGGCAGGGATTGATAAGGCTGTATGAGATTAGACTAATAAACATCAGCTGAGCCTTTAGGGAAATTGCTAGCGGCTTGAATCGCTCCCTAAACGTTCAGAAAATCGCTCTAGTTGGTTCCAGCCCTCACACAGGACAGAAAATGTAGGTCAACTGGGAGCAGGAGTGGTGGTAGATTGACATCCCATAGCAATGCGGGTCAATGAATTTTTGATCAAAAATCTAAATGCAGTAGGAATCCGTATCTTTCTGAATAGATTTCTTTCCTAGAAGAAAGCTTGATGTTCTTAAAACAGAAGGAAATTTGCAATTTCCTAGAGGAATTGAGTGTTTTGGACCATTGGGTGGAGATCTACATGTGTATGGCTAATTTTACTGTTCCATTGATTTATGATAGGGGAGGGAGTAACCCATCATTTTCAGGATTTGTCCACCATCACATAAAGTAAGGATATGGTGCTTTACATAAAGATGTCATGAGACTGAAGTATGGAATTGGGAATTTATGGAGCAGATTACTGGTCATCTTTGGATATGAGTTCAATTGCATGAAATCAACCTTTTCTAATCTTTCTTCATTCTTGCATATAATTTCCTGCAAAATAGTCCTATAGCGATACCAATTTAATTTTTCATTAGAAGTGACAATATTTTAGGCTGCTCCCCTAGTAGTTTTTATCACATTCAATACCTCAAAGTATGCTAATAGAGGTATCCACAGCAGCCAAAGCAGCAGAATGGCCCAAGGTGGTCTGCCTTCCTTTATTCTCCCTTCTTTATTGAGAGTGTTCTCATACTGCTCATGTTTAAAGAGACTCTGAAGTCTCCTAAAACCCCACTTTTTATTAAACATTTAACTTTAGCACTATAAGCCCTGCTAAAAGGCTGCATCCCTGCGGCAGAAAGCTGTTTACAACCCCCTCCCCCAAATCCCCATGGGAAAATGCGGGGAGCGCTTCCTCATGGAGGCAGAGCTTAGGGCTGTAGCTCTGCCTCTACTAGCGTCAATCCCCGCTGATCGACGCCTCTCCCCACCCCTCTCAGTCTTCCTTCCCTGAGAGGGGCAGGGGAGAGGTGGAGATCCGTGGGAGATTGACGCTAATGGAGGCAGAGCTGCAACTTAAAGCTCTGCCTCCCCGGGCAGCAAAATCCACCACCAGGAAAGTCGTGGATTTTGCCCCGGTGTTTGGGGGGTTTGTAAATAGCTTTCTGCCGCTGTGATGCAGCCTTTTAGCAGGGCTGATAGTGCTAAAGTTAAATGTTTAATAAAAAGTGGGATTTTAAGAGGTTTCAGTGTCTCTTTAAAGGAAATGGTGGTCGATCAGGGAGAAAGGGCTGGGGAATATATGCATTGTTGGGGATCAGGTAAACCAGTGGGTTCACCAAAAGAATCAAAAATATTAAAAGGTTGTTTCACAGTAAATATTCACTCTTTCAGCTGCATACAGAAATGAAATGCTCTGTAAGAACATCAAATTAGACTAATAAAAAAGGAGGTAAAAGGAGATAAGTAGCACTAAAAAGAGATGTTCTTTCTTTCTTTCTTATTACACAAACTTTGGAGGTGTGTCAAGCACTTACCCTGCTGGCATGTGGATCCAGCACCTCATCACCGGTATAACACCACCGAGGGTTTCGCTGTCCACATCACAGTACTAAGGAGTTATGAGTATACATGCTACAGGTCGGAGCAATAGCATTACTAAAGTATACTACACTACCCTGTTTGGAATTGTTTTGGAACCATGAAATTGCATGAATTTGTGCCAATATTTTAACACTGCACGGACTATTAATTGGGATCGTATCCCCACTGCAATCCGTGTTGGTGGATATATGCATTTTTCCCCTCAAGGAGTTGTTTGAACTGCACACTTTAAGGAGATACTCCACCTCACTATTTTGGAGTACTATTGGAAAAGCTGATCCCCACCTCCTTTTTTTTGCATATATTTTAAAGGAGTTACAGACTACCCAGAAAACTCATGGTGAACCAGAGCTCATTGGAGTGTGTAAGGGCCTACAATGGACCAAACATGCTACGGAAAAAAAAAAATTCTTTCTTAACCACTTGCCGACCGCGCACTCATAACGGTGGCAGCTGCAGGACCAGCGACGCAGATCTGCGTCGCCGGCTGAAGGCTAATTAATCAGGATTCTGTCAATTCACGGCGGAGGGCTCCGTGAATAGCCTGCGGGCCGCCGATCGCGGCTCGCAGGTTAAATGTAAACACAAGCGGAAATAATCTGCTTTGTTTACATTTGTACAATGCTGCTAACAGTAGCAGCGTTGTACTAGATCAGCGATCCCCGGCCAATCAGCGGCCGGGGATCGCTGTCACATGAAAGGCAGGAGCCTATTAGAGGCTGCACAGGACAGATCCGTTCCTGTGCAGCCTCCGATCTCCGGTGAAGGGAGGGAGGAGAGGGAAAGGGGGAATCCTGCGGTGGAGGGGGCTTTGAGGTGCCCCCCCCCCCCCCCCGCCAGCCACACGCAGGCAGGAGCGATCAGACCCCCCCAGCACATCATCCCCCTAGTGAGGAAAAAAGGGGGGGCGATCTGGTCGCTCTGCATGGTGTTTGATCTGTGCTGGGGGCTGTAGAGCCCACCCAGCACAGATCAGCGAAATCAGCGCTGGTCCTTAAAGAGGAACTCCAGTGAAAATAATTTAATAAAAAAAGTGCTTCATTTTTACAATAATTATGTATAAATGATTTAGTCAGTGTTTGCTCATTGTAAAATCTTTCCTCTCCCAGATTCACATTCTGACATGTATTACATGGTGACATTGTTACTGTGGGCAAGTTATGTAGCTGTTTCTAGCTGCTCTGGCTGTTACAGACAGCTTTAAACAGCCATTTCCTGTCTGTGAACATTGTTACATTGTGGCAGTTTGCCCAGAGTACCGCGGTATTCAGAGCCTCTTGTGGGAGGGGTTTCAGCACAAAATTAGTCATACAGCGCCCCCTGATGGTCTGTTTGTGAAAATCATTCTATTTCTCATGTACAAGGGGGTATCAGCTACTGATTGGGATAAAGTTCAATTCTTGGTTGGAGTTTATCTTTAAGGGGGGGTAAAGGCTGGGTCATCAAGTGGTTAAAACAGAAAGTATTTGCAATAATTCAGGTTGGAGTGAGTGCCGAGATTTCTCCCAGGGCATAGATTTCAGCTACTTATGCCACGTGACCTCGCCACTCTCACTATTTGTGCCACTGCGTCGTTGCTGCAGCCTGCTCGCTTATCTGTCATATTCTCACAGCAGAGCCGTGTGCCAGTCAAATGCCAATTTCATTGGCTCCTGACCCCATGATTACTGTGAGCCAATCACAGTAATCACTGTTTACTAAATGGAAAGGATGCTCTGGTCCTTAAGGGATTACCTTAAGGGACCAGAATCATCCGGGCCCAAAAGGTTTAAAGCAAAGTTTAGCAATTTTGTGAATTTGTAAACAAAGTGAAATGGGTGTAGCTATTTCAGATCAACAAATTATAGAAATGATACAACCCAACATTTCAATTTTCAGCATACAGAGTTCCCTGATACAGAGTAATTCACTTTATAAAAGGCCATAAAAATGTATTCTGCTTAAATAAATACATGACTGAACTTACAAAGAAAACATATGTTACTAAAAAAACACAAAAGAAGCCCATTCTGGTGACAGCCACGTAACACTTCTGACCTCTAGTGCTGGTGATTTGTGATACAACTTTAAAGCTCAGCTAAACTAAAAACTAAACAATGCAATCATATTGACAGGGAATATAGACAGAGTATAGAACTATTCTCAGTTCCCTGGGCCAAATGTGAATGGGAAAGTTCAGCTGCAGCTCTCACCCTCTCCCCTGAAGTGATGTTTTTCTGTAATGCAGGAGGTGAGTGGGCCAATCAGGTAACCATGTAACACAAACAGTAGGTAGATCAACAGATGTAACACCACATTTCCCAGCATTCCTGCATTACAGTATTAAATATTCTTTATGTTTGTTCCACCACAACCTTTTCACAGGAAATTTTGAAGGCATTGATGATCCTAAGGATGTACGGGTAAGTGCTCAGCTGGAGGGAGGTCAGATACATAATGGATCTTTACATTTAAAAATATAATTTACAGATGTATTAATGATAATTTACACTAATCACATTAATAATTTTCGGGTATTGCTAGGCTTTAAACAAAACTTCAGGCAAATGTTAAAAATCACCAGTTAAAGGACATCTGAGGAAAAAAAAAAACGAGATCTACTTACCTGGGGCTTCCTACACCCCCTGACAGCCGATCTGTTGCCCGCCACAGCTCTGTTTGCCCAGGGTCACCTCTATTGCAGATGCCGACCTCGCCAGGTCGGCATCTACTGGGACTGCACGAGCGCCGCTCTTGATCGCGCTCACGTGGTCTGGAGTATTCTGTACAGGTGCAGAAGTACTGTACACAGGAAGTAACGTGCTTATGTGCCTACAGGACACACGCATGTGAGCAAGCGTCAGTCCGGCGTGAAACGACTGTAGTGCCGTCCTTCTCTCCTTGGTCACCCGAACCCAGCACACCCCCGCATCACTGCATGGACAGGTTTGATGTATCGCTGTTTGATGAGATGTCTGTTATATCTATGGCATGAAGAGGATTAAAGCGCTTAAAGTCACAGTGCCCAGTCTGTCTTGTTGTGAAGCAATTTCAATGTGTTTTCTGTCTGCAATACCCGGCTGCACGTTTCTTAGCTTGCCCACTAGGCCACATCCAGCGGAGTTTTGGGGTGATAGCAATATGAATTGAAGGGGTGCAGAGCTGACCCTTTTAAAATCCCTCACAAGGTTTGAATACTGAGTGCCGAGTGGTTGTGCTGTTCTTGAAGAGTAACGAAGTTGATTATTGTTTTGGTTTACCTGTATTGACAAATGCTACAAGGGTTCAATAGATCTGAACACTGAGGAAGTCTTTTTACATTTCAAAGGAGATAAAAGTGTGTGAAATCATGTCTGATTGTGCATAGAGAATCATATATATAAGTCTCTGTATGTTACATTCACTTTTGCACTGTTGTGATCCAGTTCTGTATATTGGATAATGAAGAAACTTAACCTTTTGAAAGTCATTAAAGATATTACTGCAATCAATGTTTGTTGGTTTGATGTCTCTAAGTGCAAGGAATTGATACCCCCAGTCTGCCACCCCTCTCTCCAACGGATAGCAAAGACTCCCCCCCCCCCCCCCCAAAAAAAAAAACACAAAATCAAAACAAACAAACAAAACAAAAAAACTCTTTTTTTTCCCCATAATCGTCGAATCCAAAATATACATGAGTGCCCCCCCTCCCCACACCAGCAAACCACTTTGTTCATACATTGCTACATTGAGAGAAGGGAGAATGGCAGTCATTGCCAAGCTCTTTACATCGGCAATAGTAGGAGAGAGGGTAAACGTCATCCATAGCCATCCCCTCTCACTCAGGCTCCTGAAGGCTTCCGAAGCCTTCTGCAGCGCAAGAGAGCAGTCTTCGACCCATCGGTCAAAGACTGCTAATGGGGGAGCCAACACTGGAACGAGGGGTCTGCAAGAGCAATGGGAAGGCTCTAGAATCAGTGTTCCCCAACCCTGTCCTTAAGGCCCACCAACAGTGCATGTTTTGTGGAAATCCAAACAGGTAGTTAATCAGCTCTGCTGAGACACTAATTACCTCACCTGTGCATGTTTGTGGTTTTTTGCAAAACATGTACTGTTGGTGGACCTTGAGGAGAGGGTTGGGGAACTCTGCTCTATAGGACCAAGAGCCTTCCCTCTCCTTAGGTAAGTATGTTTTGTTTTTTTTGTAATTTTGGCTTCAGACTCACTTTAAACAAAGCTGTCTGATCAATTGCAAACTCCTGTTTCTGCACATTCAGCACTAGTGCATACAAACAGTATGTGAGCCAACTGTTTGCTTACTTTGTAACTGCTACTCTTGAGAACACCTTGCTCCTTTATATGTTAAACATTTCATATTTATTTTAGATGAAGTAATTTTTTGCATATTTTAACATATTTTTGCACTGGTTTGTCAAAGAATGACACAAAACACACGACATTTCCAGTGTGTTTTCACTGCAATCCTCTTGGGTTTTAATAAACTTTTTCCTCTTTCTTGAAGAGCTAACACATTTCCTGATTGCCATAAATCTTAAAAGAAAAGGCATGCTACAAACAGTATACTGTATTCAACTGAAACACAAAGCAAAGGCATTTCAGCTAAATCACTATTCCCTAACATCTTATTAGTTTTTTTTAAATTGTATAATAAATGCTGAACATTAAAAAAAATTACATATTTTCAAATCAATTATTATCGTTTTGCTATATGACTCCCTTTCATGACAGGATAGCCCCCCATTTACCTAAACCCTAGGCACAGGCAACTGAAAATCATATTGATATCAGTGCCTGTGCCGACATATGGTATTCTGCACTCAGGGCCAGTTCTAGACTATTTGCTGCCTGGGGCAAACTTGTGAGGATGTCGCCCCCCCCCCCCATATTGGAATAATCGCACAGCACCCGATTATTTGCACTGCACGTTATAGCTGTGGTGAGCCCCCAAAAAACACCCTCAGTATAGGTAGGTAGCCAGTTATAGGTGCCCCCGGTGTTGGTAGCTAGGTACAGTTGCCCCCAGTATAGGTTAGCCAGATTCAGTTGCCCCCAGTATAGGTTGGTCAGGCGCTCTCTTCACTTCCTGTTTCTGCCTGGTGCTGCCCCTAGACTTCTGCCGCCTGAGGAAGTTGCCTCATTTGGCATCGTGGGCGGACCGGGCCTGTCTGCACTGCCAATAAGTATCAGCAAAGAGACACATCAACATTATGTGGCAGGTACTGATGCTTTGCATAAATATGTGTGTGTGTTATTCGTTAGGATATTGGCATGAGACCCTTAACCAAAGGATACCGGTTTGGTATAAATAATAAAAAGTGAGATTTAAGAGATGAAAAACAAAATCTTATTTTTAATATGTATACAATATTTCTTCAAGGGTTGGTATGTTTCTTAAAGTGTATTTCTTTGGTGGCATGAGTAAAGGTAGCCACTAATGATACAATTTGCTAATTGATTATGAACGATTCTTCTAATGACTGATCATAAATGATTGTTTTGCACCACTAATGGACAAAAATCTCCTAACCAATCCGATCAGATTAATAAAATCAATACGAATTTCGGTCCGATTCTGTCAATCTGATCGGATTGGTTAGGAGATTATTCCACCCTGGGCCTACCCCACCTCCATCTAGGCACTGGGGGTAGAAATGGGCCTCTTGTACATTACATGAAACAAGGGTGCTCTGCAAAGGGAGTGGGCTTGACTTTCCCCTCTCTTTTGTAGAATACCCCTTAATGTTATGGACTGTAGGGGTTGGTATTTCTCAGGGGTCTTTGTTCTGAAAAAGTGTACTGTCACATTATATGTTAACTTTTTTAGCAGATTGTGAGTTGAAACATCAAGAAAAACAATCTCCTTGATTCCACATCCCACTTTAAAAAAAAGCATTTTTCAATAAAACATTAACTTGGATTGTAGATCTGCATATATAATTTTTAACCCTTTTGGTTGTGTACCAACAGGAACCCCATTACCATCACAGGAATTTTTGTCACAATAGCATGTTCCCCCCGAGCATGCTATTGTGGCCAAAATTCCTGTGATGGTAATGGGGTTCCTGTGGGGACTGATTGTAAGTAAAATGACACTAAGTTAATTGCAGAGCCCTCCTCTGCAATTAACTTAGTGTCATTTTACTTACAATCAGAATGATTTACTAAACCTACCATTCTCAAACAGTGCAGGTTAATACACTTCGCACAGTCCTGTCAGCGTAGTGTGCGCTCTTAACCTACGTGTGATCCTTTCTACTGCCACGCGATGTGCTGGTAGCATGACCATGTTACTTCACAAGCGTGGCCGCTACTACATTAACTGATCAGGGTCATGTCAATTAATTCAGGGCAGTGCGATTGACTTGGGGAACGCTAGTTCCCGTTCACTAATCGCCGCCACGTAAATGCCACCAGGAATGAGTCGCAGGCGCGTGCACCTGCCACAGTAACACTGGACGCATATACATTTTCAGATAGGCTTGAGTGCTGTAAACTTAAGTGGTTAATTTCAGAAAGGTCATCAATATTAAATCACATATTAAACTATAAAAAAAACTAGCATATAAACTAATGCAACCATTGAAAATGAGTAAGGATACATTCATATCATGCGCAATGGGTTTTAACGCAAGTTATATTCGCAAAGCAATGGGCCATGATGGGAGAAAAATGGGTGCATCGGTTTCCACTGTAATAATGTGAGTAGAGCTGTGCACTACTGGACACCATGCATGGTAAAAGCGCATTACAATGTGCTGCGATGCACATGCTACTGGGATATGCTTATTTTGAAGTCTGTTGCAATGTGCCACATCTACATCACAGCGGATTCAGTTTGAATTTAGCCTAACAGTTGCCCTTGCTTTGTTCAGCTAATAACTTCCACGGAGGTCCTGGCATTTTTGAAAACTCTTAATTGGCTTCAGACAGTACTGGAAAGATCACCTTTAGTAATATTGGATTACAAAAAGTTTTGTTCAGTATTGATCTGTTTTATGGTTTTATGGCATTTTTTTTAATTAAAAGTAAAATTCCCCTTTTAGTATGTGTGTTTGGTCAGAGCTTTGCAGATAATACAGTGCTGCAGCAGTCTCAGCTGTTTGACAGATCTAAAACAAGACATAAAGCACCACCTTACATAGTAGGAAACATGTGGGATAATAAGAATACAAGATTTGAATCTTGGAACTGCTGTTGACGGAACTGATGATGATGTCATGATTACACCTGTGTTCCATAACAACTGTATCACATCTCACTGACTTAAACCATTTTGTGTGATATTGTATACAGAGAAAAAACAAGACTGAAATGTTTAATTGTCCTCTTTGCATAGACTGACCTCACCCTTCGTGATTCCACTTATTGCTTACAAAACCAATAACAGATACAAAGCACAGAGACATGCCCTTCTAATGACAGTTTAGCAGGAGCAGATGTGCAGCTAATAAGAAGCATGGACCATATGATGAGACATGGACAATTTTTGTTTTCCTTGTATACAAATGTATGAGAGTTTCCTGTTCTCCATGCTTGCTATGATTTACAATCAGAAGAGTGCATCAGTGTAGCACTACAGGGAAGACCTCTCTGTAGTAAATTCAGTGAAGTTTTCTTATTTATATTTTTTATATGTGCTGTACCTAAAATTCACTTTTCTGTTATCTATCTACAGTAGCAATAAAAAGTATGTGAACCCTTTGGAATTATATAGATTTTTGCACAAATTGGTCATAAAATGTGATCTGATCTTCATCTAAGTCACAACAATAGACAATCACAGTCTGCTTAAAGAGAACCTGAGGTGTGTTTAAAGAATGTTATCTGCATACAGAGGCTGGATCTGCCTATACAGCCCAGCCTCTGTTGCTATCCCAAACCCCACTAAGGTCCCCCTGCACTCTGCAATCCCTCATAAATCACAGCGTGCTGTGAGGCTCTAATTACATCTGTAGTGTCAGTCTCAGCTGCTCCCCCGCCTCCTACATAGCTCCGGTCCCTGCCCCCGTCCCTTCCCTCCAATCAGCAGGGAGGGAAGGGATGCAGGCGGGGACTGGAGTTCTGCAGGAGGCGGGGAGAGCAGCAGACTGACACTTTAGAGATAAACACAGCCAGCTCTGACAAGCTGTTTGTCAGCAGCATGGCTGTGATTTATGAGGGATTGCATAGTGCAGGGGGAACTTAGGGGGGTTTGGGATAGCAACAGAGGCTGGGCTGTATAGGCAGATCCAGCCTCTGTATGCAGATAATATTCTTCAAACCCACCTCGGGTTCTCTTTAAACTAGTACCACAGAAATAATTAAATGTTTACATGTTTTATTGAACACACCATGTAAACATTCACAGTGCAGGTTGTCAAAAGTATGTGAACCCTGGGATTTAATAACAGGTTGAACCTCCTTTGGCGGCAATAACTTCTACCAAATGTTTCCTGCAGTTGCCGCTCAAATGCGTACAATGGTCAGGAGTAATATTTGACCATTCCTCTTTACAGAACAGTTTCAGTTCAGCAATATGCTTGGGATATCTGGTGTAAATCACTCTCTTGAGGTCATGCCACGGCATCTCAATTGGGTTGAGGTTAGGACTCTGACTGGGCCACTCCAGAAGGCGTATTTTCTTCTGTTTAAGCCATTCTATTGCTGATTCACTTCTATACTTTGAGTCGTTGTCCTGTTGCAACACCCATCTTTTGCTGAGCTTCTGCTGGTGGACACATGGCCTTAAGTTCTCCTGCAAAATGTCTTGATAAACTTGGAAATTAATTGTTCCTTCGATGATAGCAATCTGTCCCAGCCCTGACACAGCAAAGCAGCCCAAAACCATGATGCCCCCACCACCATACTTCACAGCTGCAACGAGATAAAAGCAAGGAACACCAAGAGCCCCAATAGTACAATATGTACTGGTAAATGGTTACTAGATAGAGTAAATATTAATACTCACAAACCAGGGTTACCATTAGGCAACCACTGTAAAAGCAGGTGGGTAGATGTTCCTGACCCCACTCAGGAATAAGAAGTCACTCTCTGTAGATGAGAAAAATGGGGTTCAACCCTCCACCCAGGGTGGACTCAATATTATGCAGGAGAACAGAGGCGCCAAAAGGATAAAAGGAAGCTAAATTCTTGGTAAATAGAGGAGGTAGTGGTGGACTTGCCTCCTCCAAGTAGACACACAACGACTGTAGTAAAGACAGTCAATATATTTTATTTATGAACTCCAAATATGCAATGCGTTTTGAAGGTTTGATCCCGCTTCATCAGGCAATAACAACGGAGCAATAGCTGTAAAAAGAGATAATTGGCTCATAACCCACAATTACTCACAATTACCTTTTCCACTGTCTTTATCCCAATCACCCTCACTTTTTAATACCTATTTCACCTCTAATGTTTGATATTTATTTATAGTTATAAGTTTTTATATATATTTTATTTTTAACTTCTTTTTTCAAAAACTACAAGGGCTTTTTCAATATTTTTTTTTCACTTACTCCCACCCAATCCGATTTCATATTTTTAGGTTGTTTGTATCAGTGGGTCATTCATAACCCGGGTGTTTGTAAGTCAGGGGCTACCTATACTCAATTGTAATAAGCAAATCTATTGATCATGAGACTCCCAGCCATTCTATTTCTTAAATTGGAGGCAGCATCATATTAGCCTACTGACTTTGTCTTTTCCCCTTGATCACCTGTGGTTGACAGGGTGGATTGGGGAGGGGGCCATCTTCTGGACAGCTAGGGATGGAGCTCAATGATGACTGAATGTGGCACTGCGCAATTTTGCCACATATGGCAAAATGCTTGCAAGTCAGACAAGTCGCCCCCTGCCTAACTCTGAAGTAGAGGAGAAATTGCACTGAAAATGGAGAAGTAAATGCTAGCAATTATCATGTAAAGAGACAGGTTTGCAAGTGTAAAGAAACAATTCTGCAAGCTTGCAAACCTGTCTCTGGCAGCAGGTGTGATGGCTGGTTAAGAGCTCTGCCTCTTACACAGGAGAGCTGAGTTCAAATCTCAGCTCTTCCTGTTCAGTAAACCAGCACCTATTCAGTAAGGAGTAAGGGCAAGACTCCCTAACACTGCTACTGCTTACAAAGCATGCCCTAGTGACAGCAGCTCAATCGCTTTGAGCATGCCAGGAGAAAAGCGCAATATAAATGTTATTTGTCATGTCTACAGGGCCGGCAATACCATAGAGGCAAAGGGTGCAATTGCCCAAGGGCCCCTGTGCACTGCAGGGCCCCCAGGTCTCCCCCTGACTTGTGCCCTGTACCGATTTGTCAGAATAGCAACTCACCTGTCCAGGTGCTTCATTCATGCTCCCTGTCTTCATCCCCGCTGCCTGCCTCTTCTCCATATAGTCATCCTATGTAATAATAGGCAACTGTCCCTGCGTACAGCAGGGATAGTTGTCTCTGTGCAGCTGGGTCCGTGCTTTTTGCTACTGCGCATGTGCGCAGCACGGACCCAGCCTCACACAGGCAGGATGACGGGCAGCCGGGTGTGCGGCGGGTGCACGCGCAGGTGTGCGGCGCGTGCGCGACGGGTGGGTGCGTGCAGGCGCACGGCATGCACGCATGGACAGACCTAGCCCGTTTACACAATAAAAGAGTCGCGGTGAAGAGGCAGCCAGCGCGGATGAAGACAGGGAGCATGGATGGAACAGCACGCTGAAATAGGCGAGTTGTTATTCTGACAAAGACAGTGCAGGGGCCCTGGGGGAAACATTTAAGTTGAGAGCGGAGATCTGAGGGGCACAACAGCTGGCTCGGGTGTCCAGGAAGGAGGTGAATATGCTGGGGAGGGGGCAACCCAGGTTAATTTTTCCCAAGGGCCCCACTGTGGCTTGAATTGGTCAAGTTAATATTTTCTCCTTGCTTTTTAAAATGATGCAGTGTCTACCGCTTAATGTGATCTTGCTTATCTCCCCATAGGTATACTTCAACTGTGGCTTCTAAGCCACAGTCTGCAGCACATCACAAATGTCCTATCCAATGCACGTAAAAACAAATGCTGATTTCTGAGGTGTGGGTTACACACTAGTTTGGCTCCTGGTTAAATTCTCTCAGCAGCAATTATGTCAGACAAGCAGGAAGTCATGTTTACAAGCCATGGAAGAATCCTAGGAGCTGTTCTGTTCTTTGCTAACCCTCCAAATGCTTGAGCCCCTCTTGAATTCGATGTGAGAATTGCATTAAGTGTTGAATGGTGTAGGTGCTCAAAACAGCAATATTTTACTATGGTAATGAAGCACATGACATTCAGAGCTGTGGAGACAGTGCTGAGTGAATGAAAAGTATTTGTGAAACAAACCAGGCAGTGTTTATGTATTAACTCATTAACTCCCACCAGGGTTGTTATTAGCACATGCCAATGTAACGTCTGCTGTTTTTGTAACAGATAAATTGTTAACCGACAAACTTTTACTGCATGATATATTTTCTGCTATAGTCCCTTATGGCGTCTTGGTGTAAAACTACAAATGACCCCTGTATTTTATTGTTGTTAAAACTGTTAGCTCTGAAATGATTTAACTCTAGGCAAAGAAAGACTGGCCCTAGCCTGTAATATAATGTAAGCGTATGAGCTGGCAAAGCCACATCCTATTGAATGTCTGTTTTTAAGTTATCCTATAAGGATAAAAATGTAGAGCTGTCACTGCTGCCCATTCATTTGCAATCTAACGTGTCAAGCGTAAAGTTTATCTTGGATGCTTAAAGTGGACCCAAATTAAAAATACAAGATTTCAGAAATAAAATCTATTTTATAAATTATAATAATAAATAGCAGCCTTTTTTCAGCTGCATGATGACAAATATAAAAATATTTTACATTTATTGGTGGAACCCCTCCCTTCCTTTCATATTGCCGGGACAGAATCCGGCAAACTGGTAGAGTAGAAGGTGTCCTGCAAAGGAGGAATTGCTAATGGCTGCCACCTGTATAACCTTAGTTGAGAAAAGAGAAGGGTGAAAAGCATGCACTAAAATGCTCATAGGCATGAAGGAGAGTTTATTTATTTGTGTATGTGTCAGAGTGGGGCAACTAAACATTTTGAATTAAAAAAATGTTTGGTTTGGGTCCGCTTTAAATCTCAAAACTGTTGATATCTGCAACACAGGAGGTACTGGAGGTACGTTAGTTGGTACCTCCTGGAAATAAAAATCATAAATAATTAGATTTAACACATTTTTAAAGTCCATCCGTGTCGGATTGCACTGTCACCTTTTGAGTCAAACTACAATTTTCTAAAATGCCTATTGACAAGCCAACATGCTTCTGGGAGCATGTCCTTTGGACAGATGGGGCAAAACTGAGGCATTTTGGCAAGTCATATAAACTCTATCCCTAGAGCAGGTATGTCAAACCGGTCCTACGAGGGCCGAGATCCTCACACATTTTTTACACAGCTCAAATGAATTGATGGGTCTGAACCAGGAAAGGTGTGGTCCATCAGGTAGAACACATTCCTCTCTTTCTCAGTCCATCCTAAACACTGGCATGGATCTGGCCCTCCAGGCCTCCAGGCCCTCCAGGCCCAGGACACATGTGCCCTAGAGGAAATTACACTTCAAATGATAAGAACACCATGCTTTCAGTAAAACATGGAGGAGGCTTGGTTTTCTTTGAGGTTATGTAACGATTGTGGAATTCTCTCTGTGGTCAGCGCACAGGACGCGCACTGACACTGCGGAAATCCTCCACAAGCGTATAATTTGAGAGAACCCAGCAAAAGGTGCAACGCACCTGTAGAGGGGAATTCCTGTCGGCAGATGGAGCTGTGGAGTGCAGAGGAACAGATTCTCTGTCCTGGAACAGACGCCAGACAGGAATTGTACGAAGGGAAGAAACGCAGGGCAAGATAGCCCTTAAAGAGACACTGAAGCGAAAAAAAAATTATGATATTATGATTTGTATGTGTAGCACAGCTAAGAAATAAAACATTAAGATCAGATACATCAGTGTAATTGTTTCCAGTACAAGAAAAGTTAAGAAACTCCAGTTGTTATCTCTATGCAAAAAAGCCATTAATCTCTACGACTTTCAAAGTCGTGGAGAGGGCTGTCTTCTGACTTTTATTATCTCAACTGTAAGTGAACAGTTTTCTTTTTATCTGCCAGAGGAGAGGTCATTAGTTCACAGACTGCTCTGAAAGAATCATTTTGAGTGCAGAAGGTTGTGTAATCTGCACATATTAGAGAATGATGAAATGTTAGAAAGCACACTATATACCTGAAAATAAAAATATGAGAATATTTTCTTTGCTGCTAATCTTCTAGTAATTATTCATAGTACACAACCAATTCATTATATCAATTTTTTTTTTCGCTTCAGTGTCTCTTTAAGGAGAGAGAGTAAAGCGACAGAGTGTATGTGTGTCCACCAATCTAGTCGCCACCCAGCGACGATGAACACACAACCATGAAGATCAGTTGAGAAGGCAATCGCAAGAGATGGCGATTGCTAACAGCGACACAAGACCGAATAAGCACTGAGGAGGAATGTATGTATGTCCACCAATCTAGTCGCCAACCTGCGACGGTGGAGACACAACAGAGGAAACCAAGTGAGAATGCAATCGCAAGAGAAGCGATTGCGAATGAGCACAGGGACAGAATGTATGTGTGTACACCAATCTAGTCGCCAACCCGCGACGGTGCACACACAACAGCAGAAACAAAGTAGGAACGCAATCGCGAGAAAGGCGATTGCCAGAGGTGACACAAGACTTAAGCAAGATAGGGCACGAGAGTAGCAAAGGCACATCAAATCATACAATGAGAAGATAAGGAAAACAACAAACGCTAACTAAACGCGAACACCGCACTCATTCGCAAAAGCGAACGCGTTTACAGTGCACTCTCCGCACGTTAAGCGCAACAGAGACAAGCACACCTAACTAACCACCGCCACACAAACACGAAACAGAGAACGCGAGCGCTTGCTTAACGGTTACCTCACCGAGCCTACAGCAAGCGTTCCTATCAGACAAGACTGACAGACGGACGAAAACAGGATAGGAAAGATCCAATGCTCTTTCCGCCAGAGCGAATGCGATCCAAGTAAAGCAACAGAGCTTAGCAGGATCCACTGCTCTTTCCGCCAGAGCAAGTGCGATCCGGGTTCAGGGACAGTATCACAGATCAGAAGGCTCCACAGCCACAAGCAACCGCTGCTCCAGCTGTACTCCAAGAAAGCAGATCAGAAGGATCCACAGCCGCTACCGCTAGAGGCTAGTGCGATCCAAGTAAGACAGATGAAACAGAAGGGGCTACCAGTAGCAACCGCTGCTCTGGTTAGCACCCACAGACAGACAGGACAATTTCCTATCGACCACCGTTGGCGACAGGACAATCACACCAGAGAGGCAACATAGACAAAACAGATAAGCAGGCTAACTGCACTAGAGGAGCTGCCTAGTGCAGTCCCCAGAATTACTCTAAGATAACTATAACAATCCAACAGGGAAGGCTGACACTCCAGGAGTGTATCTAACAAACCGTTATGACCAGCAAAGCCTTCTGGGCGCAGAAGGCTTTTATACTGCCAGCCCTCAAAGGAGACAGCTGGGCAATTTGCATGTATGCAAATCCCTCAGCAAAGCAACTCTAAAAGTTGCAAGATGAAGCCAGGTCTCTTTTCCAGAGACCTGCATCTCTCAGACATAAGGAATGGTCAAACAGCTGTCTGCCTGTGCAGCCAGCTGAGCAGATCATTACAGGTTACTTTACTGAGACCAGAAAGGAATAATAAAATCTGAAGACTGAAATGTGTCAGAAAGCTCTGTCTCAGTCACAGATCCTAGCTTCTCAAGAAAGATAATGACCCAACACACTGAGCTGAAAGTACTCAAGAAATGGTTAAGACAGACAATTTTAAAGACATTTTCTATGAGCCCGGACATAAATCTTATCAATCATCTATGAATAAACCTGATACATGGGCTAATGTTTCCTCCTGGTTTTCTCTGGAGATCATTTTTTATTTTCTCTTTAAAATAATTTTTCAGTACTTTGCAATTGAAAATGCACCCAAACGTAGGTGAAACAGTACTATTGAAATAATTTTTAGCCATTTTCTTGCTTGCTGGTGATTTAAAAGGCCTTTGTTGTGAAAATATCACCTAGGAGAAAATTCAGAAGAAAAACACATTGCATATGAGCCCTTAACCTCCCTAGCGGTAACCCCGTGCTGGACACGGGGTAAGCCGCTGCGGAGGATTGCTCAGGCCCCGATGGGCCGATTTGCATAATTTTTTTTATACACGCAGCTAGCACTTTGCTAGCTGTGTGTTACCTTTGATTGCCGCCACTCCGCGGCGATTCGCTGCTACCCGCCGCATTAGAGGGTGCCCCCCCCCGAGACCCTGTTTGCTATCTGGCCAATCAGTGCCAGGCAGCACTGAGGGGTGTATCAGGACTCCCTCTGACGTCACGACGTCGATGATGTCGGTGATGTCATCGCGCCCATCGCTGCTGTCATGTAGCTAGCGCTAGGCTAGCTACATGATTTTAAAAAAAAAATTAAAATAGTGCTGCGCTGCCTCTCTGGCTGATTTAATTGACCGACAGGGAGATTAATGAGTTCTTTACAAAGAACCCTTGAAATCTGAGATAGCTAGAGCAGTTTGCTCAGGATGAGTGGAACAAACCACCTGTTGACAGATACAAAAGTCTCTCTGTGAGGTACAAGAAGTGCTTGTTTCCTCACTAAAGTGTTTGTTTAACTTTCTCAAATTTTGCTTAAATCTTTAACGAGGAACTGTCATGAAAATCTTAAAATTTAAAACACATACAAATAAGAAGTACATTTCTCCCACAGTAAAATGAGCCACAAATTACTTTTCTCCTACCGTGTTTCCCCGAAAATAAGACACTGTCTTATATTAATTTTCCTTCCAAAATATGTGCTAGGGCTTATTTTCAGGGAGGTCTTATATTTTGCGGGGGTAGCCAGATCCCCCCTTTAGTATTTAGTCAGATTTCCCCTGTATATATGCAGGGCCGGTGTAATGATTGCGGAACTATTTCCGTGGTCAGCGCACAGGACGCGCGCTGACACTGCGGAAATCCTCCACAAGCGTGTAATTTGATAGAACCCAGTTTGGGTGCGATGCACCTGTAGAGGGCAATTCCCACCGGCAGATGGAGCTGTGGAGTGCAGACAAGCACAGCCTCTGCATGGCCACAGATGTCAGATGGGAAATGTACGAGTTGAAGCAATGCAGGGCAAGATAGCCCTCAAAGAGAGAGAACACAGAGACAGAATGTATGTGTGTCCACCAATCTAGTCGCCACCCAGCGACGGTGAACACACAACAACAGAACCGAAGTGGGAACGCAATCGCAAGAGTGGCGATTGCCAAAAGTGACACAAGACCGAACTAGACAGAGCACAAGTGTAGAGAAAGAAAAACAGAGACAGAATGTAGGTGTGTCCACCAATCTACTCGCCACCCAGCGACGGTGAACACACAACAACGGAAACAAAGTACGAACGCAATCGCAAGACTGGCGATTGCAAACAGACACAAGACCGAGCAGGACAGAACACGAGAGTAGCAAAAGGCACAGCAAGCAAGAACAATCAGAACATCAAGGAAAATAACAAACGCTAGCTAAACGCACTCATTCGCAACAGCGAACGCGTTTACAACACGATCACCGCGCGTTAGGCACCCAGTAATAAGCGTGCCACCCTAACTAACCAATGAAAGACAAACACGAAATAGAGAACGCGAACGCTTGCTAAACGGTTACCTCACCGAGCCTACAGCAAGCGTTCGTACCAGACAAGACAGATGGGGCTACCAGTAGCAACCGCTGCTCTGGCTAGCACCCCTAAGGCAGAATACAGAAGAAACCACCGCTGCTACCGCTAGAGCAGATGCGATCCAAACAGACAAACAGATGGGGCTACCAGTAGCAACCGCTGCTCTGGTTAGCACCCCTAAGGCAGAATACATAAGAAAGCACTGTCACTACCACTAGGGTGAATGCAATACAGACAGATGGAGCAGCCAGTAGCAACCACAGCTTTGGCCTACACTCCCAGACAGACAGAACGATTTCCTGCCGACCGCCGCTGGCAACAAGACAATCGAGACAGAGGGACAGAACAAGGCAATACGGATAATACAACCTGACTGCACTAGAAGGGATGCCTAGTGCAGTCCCCAGGAATTACTCTAAGATAATCTTAGCAAACGACAGCAAGGCTGACACTCCAGGAGAGTTTGCAGGAACAAACCATCATGACCAGCAAGGAATTCTGGGAGAAAATGGTATTTATACTGCAAGCCATCAGAGGAGGCAGCTAGGCAATTTGCATGACAAGTGTATGCAAATTCCTTAGCAGAGCAACTCTGAAACTTGCAAAGCAAAGACAGGTCTCTTTTCCAGAGACCTGCAACACTCAGACCTAAAGAATGGACAAACAGCTGTCTGCCCGTGCAGACAGCTGAGCAGATCATTACAGCCGGATTTGTACTTTCCAGTGCCCTAGGCCTGCTGTCACCACCATTACCACCACCAAAAAACATTCTGTCCAACACTCTGACTAGCGATCACTGGTTTGAATGGGCTCATTTCAGTTGTGCTGCTCTGCCCCCCATTCAACAAATAATTCCTGTAATTTGCGCTCCTGCCCGAATGTGCACAGCAGCGGATAGTGTTCTGGGCATGCATACTTGAGAAATGACGCTGTTGTATGACCGGTACTTGTCAAGAATGCATAACACTGTACCGGCCTCGGTTGCTTGGCACATCTGGGCAGGAGCGGGAAATTACAGGGAGCCGAGTGGCCAGAGCATGTGCTGCTTCTTTGTCCTCTGTGCGACTGGCTGCAGTCGGAGCCACAAACAGGTGGCAGGGCAGTGCAATGGAGAGAAGCCCATCCAAAACAGAGAATAGGTAAGTAGCAAACATCCTGTCAGGACCCACTTTGGATGTTCTGTTGTAATTAGAGTGGACATGAACTCAAAACCTCCTCTCTGCTCTAAAAGATATGCAACAACATAACCTTTAAAGAAAAACATTTCTTTGTTACAGCTGCTATAAATCCTGCAATAAAGCTGCTGTGTGTCTACTTCCTGCTTTCATGGAAGCATACATATCATTAACATCCTGTGCTTTCAAATGAGCTTAGATGTTGTGGCAGTCAGGTGACACAGTGTAGAGATCAAATTACAACTTGTGATTAGACACAGAGGAGGGGGAATTAGACAGGTTCTCTAAACACATACAGGGTACATTTCTCTGTTTTCCGTTTGTCCTGTCCAAGAATTCAGCTCCACTTTAAAGCATCTGAATGACATTTATTTATATGTGCTGAAAAATCTATGCATCCCTTTTGAATGCTGGATGTACATATGGTGGTGTGCTCTAACATATTGACAGTACACAGGAACAAAGTATGAAGAAGGCTTATTAGCAGAAAGATTACTCTTTTTCTTTTAAGCCAATAAATGGTATCATCCTGATTCAAAACTTTCTGCTTTCGCTGATGGCTAAGATGGTACAATGCTCTATTGCTACAGGAAAGCAGAAGTATGCAAAACCATACACACTAGCATAGAGGTAGTAACAGCTCAGGTGACAGTGACAGTGTAGCAATGAAAGGAAAGCAAACAACATTTTTATTCCTGCAGTTCTCATAGATGGTAGGAGCTGAAGGACAGAAAATGAGTCGGAAAAGAGTTAACTCAGACCACTGCTGGCTAGGAAGAAAAAAAAACAAAAGAGAAACAGTCATAAATTAGGGTTAGATAAGAGTGTAATTAACTGCTTCTGGGGTCAGTGTCACAGCTGTAAAAGAGAAAGATAAGAAACTAGCAGAGCTGACTGATGTTTGTGAATTCCTGCATTAAAACTCAGCGAAACTTAGTTCTATCTGCTTTGTAATGTAAATCCCTTTTATTTCTCACATCCACTTGTATGTCCATCACCAGGAATGGATCATCAGGTGGCAGTTATGGTTGATTCTGATTGTTATAACACATCAAGAAGTGTGAGAGAGAGAAGCCGGGATTGGGGAACTCTGGAATTCAGCTATTAGTGCAGAGCAGGGTGCTGGCTGGCTGCGCTGCGGGACCAGAAGAGATGATTTACTTTGACATATAACCTCTTCTCTCTCCAAGTCCTGCCGCCCTTCTGATCTTATCTGATTTTATCACCCTAGGCCATGGCCTCTGTGGCCTTCCCAGAAATCCGGCCCTGTATATATGGCCAGATTCCCCCTGTGTATATAGGCAGATTCCCCCAAGAATATATAGGCAGATTCTCCCCCTGTGGGCAGATTCCCCCCGTGTGCGGTTTATGCCAGGCATGATGCAAACTGCAGATCAGCGGTGAAGGCAGCTAATGTAGTCCAGTAAGCGCTGCCATATAAAGGAAGTGATCTGTGTTTACTTCCTGTACAGGGCGGCGCTGTTACTGGGCTATAGGAGCTGATGTCACCACTGATCTGCGGTTTGAATGATGCCCGGCAGTAACCACAGGAGGATCCGACTTTTGAAAAGGAGGGGGACAGGAGCCGGCACAGAGGAGGTAAATCGGGCGGGCGGTGAGCAGGGGGGTCGGGGGGCATGTGGAGCAGGACCCTAGCGCCCATTCTGACTAAGGCTTATTTTAGGAGGATGCCTTATATTTCGAGTATACTCGAAATATGGGCTATGGCTTACTTTAGGAGGATGCCTTAAATTCGGGGGAAACACGGTATGTTGCTGTCACTTACAGTAGGTAGCAGAAATCTGACAGAAGTGACAGGTTTGGGGCTTGTCCATCTCTTCATGGGGGATTATCAGCATGGCCTTTGTTCTTTATAAAGGCATTCCCTGAAAATGATGACTACAAAGATGCTGGCCAGCCTCCCTACTCGCTGCACACTATTTTGGCAGTTGGACGGAGCAACTGCCATTCACAAAGTGCTTTTAAAAATAAAGAAAACCCTGAGGACCCTCCCCCTATGAGGAGATGGGCTAGTCCAAAATTGGTCGGTAATGTCAGATTTCTACTACTTACTGTAAGTGATAGCAACATAGGAGAAAAGTAATTTATGGCTCATTCTACTCTGGGGAAATGTACTTCTTATTTGTATGTGTTTTAAATGTTAAGATTTTTGCGACCGTTCCTCTTTAATGTATTTTGACAGAACTTTTTCTCCCCACAATAAAGTAATCCACATTTCTGTTCTAGTCCTCCAAAGAGAAATTTATACTATTCTATAAGTGTGTTGAAATGTCAAACAAATTTTCAAAAGTGGATAAAACAGGTGACGATGAACTTCCCCCTCTCAAAGTCTGTGAATATGGTGATATGCTTCCCCAAAAGTATCATAAATGGTATATAAATGGTTCCAACTGGTATTTCTGGTATGTTTATGGATAGTGGGTATAGCAGATTTCCCATACCACTACTTCCCCCCTTGACCCCATCCCTTCTGATTTAATCCAGCCTCACTTCACGGAATTGGCCCCAGTCCTCACTACCCTGTCCAACCTCCCTATCCACAGGCACCTTCCCCTCAGACTTCAAGCAGGCCACTGTACCACCCCTGCTCAAGAAACCCTCTCTCGACCCCTCGCTACCCACCAACTACCGTCCTATATCCCTCCTCCCCTTTGCCTCAAAACTCCTTGAGCGTTTGGTTCACAAACGCCTGACCCAGTACCTCAATGCCAACTCACTGCTAGACCCACTGCAATCTGGATTTCGGCCTGTCCACTCAACCGAAACGGCTCTCACCAAAGTGGTCAATGACCTTGCCTTAGCTAAAGCTGAAGGTATATACTCCATTCTCCTCCTCCTTGACCTTTCAGCAGCTTTTGACACAGTAGATCATCCCCTACTCCTCCAGTCCCTCCAGTCCAGGGACATTCACGATCTCGCCCTGTCCTGGCCTTCATCCTACCTCTCCAACCGCTCCTTCACGACCGCCTTCAATGAGTCCTCGTCCACCCCCAACCACCTCTCGGTGGGAGTCCCCCAAGGTTCGGTCCTTGGCCCCCTACTGTTCACCCTATACACATCCTCCATTGGCAGGGTTATCTCCTCCATGGGTTTTAACTATCATCTGTATGCAGATGATACCCAGATCTACCTCCACACCCCTGACCTATCCACCACTACCATGAACAAGGTCTCCTCCTGCCTATCAGCCATCTCCTCCTGGATGTCCGCTAGGTTCCTGAAACTACAGTAAATCTAGACAAAACGGAATTTATGATCTTCCCACCCCAGCCATCCATGAACCTCCCAGATGTGCATGCCACTGTTAACCACACTACCATTCGCCCTACCTCTCAAGCCCGCTGTCTGGGCGTCACCCTGGACTCTGCACTCTCCTTCACTCCCCACATCCAAATCCTCACAAAGTCCTGCAACTTCCACCTTCGTAACATCTGTAAGATTCGCCCTTACCGGACCTCTGCCACCACCAAACTCCTCATCCATGCCCTCAAAATTTCCCGCCTTGACTACTGCAATGCCCTGTTGTCTGGTCTCCCTATGACCCGAACAGCCCCACTGCGGTCCATCATGAATGCGGCAGTCAGAATTATCCACTGCTACCATCCCTCCACCATGTAAGATAAAAGGGATTGGTAGTGCAAAGCGCGATTCAACCAATACTTGGCAAGGATGTAAATGGCATGAAAAATCGTCACTTTATTTTCGCAAAAAAGAATAAAATACAAAAATTGGATGTCAGAAAGCTCAGTACAAAACCCACCCACCCACCCACAAACAAAACCCAAATGTCCATGGAGCGAGGATCACTTATAATAAAGAACTGCACAATGGGAAAAGCACCAATTCAATAATCCAGCTGGAAAAGTCCGGGCACAAGCAATAGTATCACGGGGAAGATAAATGGCACATGACATGAAACTGTAATGAACAAGTTCATTCAAAAGATTCTTGCAGTGTGATACACGTTGTGAGTCCCACTCGCAGACTCACACTGAGATGTCATTCAGGGTGCAACAGCAAAGCAGAGAGGAGGGTCGGCAGAAGCATATAGCATGAAGCGTAATGAGCTGAAGCTGCGTTATGTCACCACAGACAAGGGCAAGTCCGCATGTATGTTTGATTACCTGTCTCATGGATTTTTCAGTCCAGCCAAGCTGCGTGCTAAAGTCCGTACCACTCCAAGTCTTTCCGTATCCTCCTCGCTTGCATTTAAGTTTTCCGTGGCAGATGGCAACTGCTGTTCCAGCTAAAAAAGGACGCTGGTCCGTTAGGAGGGGATTGAGCTCTCAGCGAGGATACAAGATCTCATCTCGTGGGCACATCACCATCCACACCAGCGGCCAAGCGGATTCCCATAGGTGGCGTGTCAGATCCTCAAGCTCATCCCTCCACCATGGCGGATCCCCTCCTTGAATCCCTCCACTGAATTCCTATCCAGTCCAGAATCAGATTCAAGATACTGTGTCTGACCTACAAATCTGTCCACAAAACCTGTCCAACCTACATTTCCGATCTTACTCAGTGATACACACTTAGCCGCTCGCTCCGCTCTTTCAATGAACTTCCCCTAACTGCCCCCCACATCACCCAGTCCCATGGACTCCTCCAGGACTTCTCAAGAGCTGCTCCAACACTATGGAACTCCCTACCTCCACCCATTAGGGCAGCCCCCTCCTTCAACATCTTCAAGAAAGCCCTCAAAACTCACCTTTTCACTCTGGCCTACCATCCCTCATAATTGCTCTAAACCCACAGCTGAACTCTGGTCCCCTACCTTTTGTGTCCTTACCTCTCCCTCTAGATTGTAAGCCTTTGGGCAGGGTCCTCCTCCTTTTGTGTCCTACCTGATCATGTACCTCCATTACTGTGAACCCATGCTATGCATCTGAGTGAACCTAAGTTGCCTAATCTCCATGCTCCCATCCAGTGACTGACTAAGCATTACCTTGTACTCAAACTGTGCTGCATGATCTGGTCTTTCTTGTATTCATGCATTGTCATTTTGCTGTATGTCACCCCTAAATATTGTCTGTAACCTAAACTAAAGTTCAGCACTGCGTAATATGTTGGTGCTTTATAAGTACAATAAATAAATAATAAATAAATAGCATGTTGTTGTTTTCTGTTGTTTCTTGTTCCTGAAAGTAGAGGGGAAGACAAAAGATCTTTATTTATAAGCTCAGGAAATTGCCTCTTTTGGGCACATAGAAAAATTGAACATCTGAATAGCTTCAAAATTAATTAAATGAATGCAGGAAATATGAATCAGAATATTAAAGGTTGCAACATTGTATGAAATTGCTCCATAGCAATATTGGTTTTGACATGCCAATGAGTCTGGAAAAAAATAACATTTGTCCTTAATAAAAGAGAACAGTAACTATTTTTTATGTCAGTTTTTTGCTTTGCCTCAATGTCAAATATTTGAGGATGTACTCTAATATACTACTAGAGATGTCGCGAACTGTTCACCGGCGAACGGTTCCAGGCGAACTTCGGGGGTTCGCGTTCGGCTACCAAACGCGAACTTTCCCGGAAGTTCAATTCGCCCCATAAAGCTCTATTGAGCAAAACTTTGACTCTTCATATTACAGCCAGCAGACACATTATTGCCATACACACTGCTCTCAATGCTGGTGGCTCTCCCTCCCTCCTCCAAGCAAGGTCCTTATACTGCCTACACTAATTAGTTAAGGGACAGCTGCTACACACTCTGCTAGGGAGATTGTAATTAGCCTGTTTGTGGGTCCCTCCACCCTCCTCCCTCCTACTGGAGGGAGGAGGGTCTCATCTGCCAGGGAATTCCAGTATTTCAAAAACCAGCTTATATACCATGATAGGGATTTGAACCCAGGCCTCAGTGTATGGTAGGCAACTAACATATCCATTGTACCACCAACACTACTAGCTGAACGTGGCTGAAAGTGGCTGAAAGTGGCTGAAAGTGGCTGAAAGTGGCTGAAAGTGGCTGAAAGTAGCTGAAAGTAGCTGAAAGTGGCTGAAAGTGGCTGAAAGTAGCTGAAAGTAGCTGAAAGTAGCCTAGCATGTACCATTTATGCTTAATGCAAGAGAAAAATTAGACAAGACAAATAACATTTATATCCCACTTTTCTCCTGGCAGACTCAAAGCACCAGAGCTGCAGCCACTAGGGGACACTCTATAGGCAGTAGCACAGATATGTAGCCAGACATGGCCTTGTATTTTGTGTTCAACAGTTGTCAAGAGAAAAATTAGACAAGATAGCAGTGTCAGGAAGACTTGCCTAAGGTCTCCTACTGAATAGGTGCTGGCTTACTGAACAGACAGAGACAAGATTTGAACTTTGGTCTCCTGTGTCAGAGGCAGAGCCATTCACCATTCACCATTACACCATGCAGCCACTGCTTACAGACATGTAGCCAGACATGGCCTTGTATTTTGTGTTCAACAGTTGTCAAGAGAAAAATTAGACAAGATAGCAGTGTTAGGAAGACTTGCCTAAGGTCTCCGACTGAATAGGTGCTGGCTTACTGAACAGACAGAGACGAGATTTGAACTCTGGTCTCCTGTGTCAGAGGCAGAGCCATTCACCATTACACCATGCAGCCACTGCTTACAGACATGTAGCCAGACATGGCCTTGTATTTTGTGTTCAACAGTTGTCCAAAGAGAACCCCAGATAGCCAGGTAGATTCATCTCTCTCTCTCTCTCACCAACACTACATGCTGAAGCCAGCCTAGCATGTACCATTTATGCTCAATCCATTTATGCTCAAAATACAATGCCGCGGAAAGCGGTGACCATCCCTACGAGAGAGAGAGAGAGAGAGAGAGAGAGAGAGAGAGAGAGAGAGAGAGAGAGAGAGAAAGAGAGAGAGAGAGAGAGAGAGAGAGAGAGAGAGAGATGAATCTACCTGGCTATCTGAGGTTCTCTTTGGACAACTGTTGAACACAAAAGACAAGGTCATGCCTGGCCACAGATCTGTAAGCAGTGGATACATGGTGTAATGGTGAAGGGCTCTGCCTCTGACACAGGAGACCAGAGTTTGAATCTCGTCTCTGCCTGCTCAGTAAGCCAGCACCTATTCAGTAGGAGACCTTAGGCAAGTCTTCCTGACACTACTATCTTGTCTAATTTTTCTCGTGACAACTGTTGAACACAAAATACAAGGCCATGTCTGGCTACATATCTGTGCTACTGCCTATATAGAGTGTGCCCTAGTGGCTGCAGCTCTGGTGCTTTGAGTCTGCCAGGAGAAAAGTGTGATATAAATGTTATTTGTCTTGTCTAATTTTTCTCTTGCATTAAGCATAAATGGTACATGCTAGGCTACTTTCAGCTACTTTCAGCTACTTTTAGCTACTTTTAGCTACTTTTAGCTAGTAGTGTTGGTGGTACAATGGATATGTTAGTTGCCTACCATACACTGCAGCTTGGGTTCAAATCCCTATCATGGTATATAAGCTGTTTTTTGAAATACTGGAATTCCCTGGCAGATGAGACCCTCCTCCCTCTGGTAGGAGGGAGGAGGGAATGGGTAGGAAGGAGGGTGGTCTGGGTGAAACCTAGATGTTAGCTGGGACATTTGATGTGTATTTCACTCAATCATGTCTGCCTCCAGGTATTAGAGCCTTTGAAACATGTTTTCCATCATTTTTCTAGGTGTCAGAATTTTTTCTTTTTTACAAAGTTCGCCTCCCCATTGAAGTGTATTGCGGTTCGCGAACTTTTTCGCGAACCGAACCTTTCGCGGAGGTTCGCGAACCGAAAATCTGAGGTTCGCGACATCTCTATATACTACTGCCACTAGAGTATATGATTGTTAACCATAAGAGTGAAGTACATTTTTTACTGTTAAGACACTGATTATTTTTTTTTTGCTATTTATGCTAAAAAAAAATGCTATTTATACAGCAATGATAAATAGAAGAAGAAAGTCTGATCATCACTCTACTATTTTTCCTGCTTTGATGTTGAAGGCTGCAAGTGTATGTCAAGTAAAGTCTGTGCATCTCAGCCTGTGACATGAATTCATTTCTTCATGCCTGATTCTGAAGGAAGTTTAAGCAGAAACATTTTTTTGCTTTGTTTTGTTTTGTTTTTTTGCCATTCATGAGTATGTCTAAAACTGTTTGCAATATGCTTTACAGAAGGATGAATGCAAAAAGTGACATTTATCCCAATTTATAACTAAATCTCGATCAGACTTGTTTAGATTAAGAAAAAAAACGTTGGTGGCTAGCACTCAGGTCTAGCAGTGATTGGTTTGTATCTGGGCCAGGATACTATCTGCATGCAGTCTGTTTGTGCTTCATTTTTGTATTGCCTGGGTTTCCTTCAGGGACTCTAGTCTCCTCTCACATTCCCCTAATCATCTCCTGAAAATTGGTGTTAGACTGTGACGTATATACATATATATATATATATATATATATGTACATAGTTACGTACAGTAGTTATTTGAGTTGAAAAAAGACATACAACCATCGAGTTCAATCAGAAAACAAAGTACAACACCAGCCTGCTCCTTCACATATCCCTGTTGATCCAGAAGAAGGGGAAAACCCTTACAAGGCATGGTCTTATTAGCCCCAAAAGGGAAAAAAATCCTTCCCAACTCCAGATGGCAATCAGATAAAATCCCTGGATCAACACCACTGGGCATTACCTAGTAATTATAGCCAGATCGCCTGCAAACCATGCCCCAAGGACCTTACGGCGATCTGCGTTAGGCGGTCCTGGGGCTGCCACCGCGTCCACGCCCATCGGCGTTACGCAATTGGCAAGAAGTTAAAGGACCACTATCGCAAAAATCATAAAATTTTAAATACATGTAAACAAATACAAATATGAAACATTTCTTCCAGAGTAAAATAAGACGTAAATTACATTTCTCCTATGTTGCTGTCACTTACGGTAGGTAATAAAAATCTGACAGAACCGACAGGTGTTGGACTGACCCATCTCCTCATAGGGGACTTTTAGGCTTTTGATTATTTTTAAAAGCAGTTAGTGAATGGCTCCATCCAACTGCCAAAAAAGTGTACAGCAAACAGGGAGTCTGGCCAACATTTTTGTATAAATTCTTTTCAGGGAGTGTCTTTATAAAGAATAAAGGCCATGCTGAGAATCCCCTTATGGAGAGATGGACTAGCCCAAAACCTGTCGGTTCTGTCAGATTTCTACTACCCACTGTAAGTGACAGCAACATAGGAGAACAATAATTTATGGCTCATTTTAGTCTGGAAGAAACATACTTCTTATTTGTATGCGTTTACATTAATTTTAAAATTATTTTTTTTTTGCATAGTGGTCCTTTAATCTATGTTGAAAAATAAAAATGTTACAAACGACATTACACTGCAATGTTGTATTGTCTAAAATGAGTTGAAATCAGCATTTTTATTTGTTTTGTTTTGCTGGACCAGTGTCTCAGTGTCACCATGTAAAGCTTTCTTTGGCGGCTTTATTGCTTTTAGGAGCAACAGCTGTTTCTGCATTCTGCCCCAGGGAAGTATCCACTTTATGGGAATGTGTGTTTACAGTCACATTATCTTAAGGGAATAACAGTGACTAAATCTTGATTAAACATGACACATAAGATTTCAAATAGAAATATTGAGACCAGTATAGGTAATAACAGGGTCTTGTAGATGAAAGAGATGTCATGATTTTACTATTTATGATTTTATGTTTTCAAATAAGCAGAATTGTTTTATGTTCATACAATACTGTTCTTCAAAGGAACTGATTGAACTTATTATAGTCAATGATTTGAATAGGAGAAGTGGAAAATGTTGTGATTTTCCTGTATAAATCCTTGGTTGTTACGATAAAAAATGTCTGTTAAATATATCATATAGGAGACACACACAGTGATATTTGAGAAGTGAAATTAAGTCTATTAGATTTATAGAAAGTGTGCAATAATTGTTTAAATAAAATTAGGCAGGTGCATAAATGTGGGCGCTGTTGTCATTTTATTGATTTCAAAACCTTTACAATTAATTATTGGAACTCAAGTTGGCTTGGTAAGCTCAGTGACCCCTGACCTACATACACAGGAGAATCCAATTATGAGAAAGAGTATTTAAGGGGGTCAATTGTAAGTTTCCCTCATCTTTTAATTTTTTAAGTGTAGCAATATAGGGGTCTCAAAACTCTCAAATGACCTGAAGACAAAGATTATTCATCATCACGGTTTAGGAGAAGGATACAAAAAGCTGTCTCGGAGATTTCAGCTCTCTGTTTCCACAGTTAGGAACATATTGAGGACATGGAAGACCACAGGCTCAGTTTAAGATAAGGCTGGAAGTGGCAGACCAAGAAAAATCTCGGGTAGACAGAAGCGAGGAATGGTGAGAACAGTCAGAATCAACCCACAGACCAGCACTAAAGACCTACAACATCATCTTGCTGCAGATGGAGTCACTGTGCATCATTCAACCATTCACTTTACACAAGGAGATGCTGTATGTGAGAGTGATGCAGAGGAAGCCTTTTCTCCGTCCACAGCACAAACAGAGCTGCTTGAGGTATGCTAAAGCACATTTGGACAAGCCAGCTTCATTTTGGAATAAGGTGCTGTGGACTGATGAAACTAAAATTGAGTTGTTTGGGCATAACAAGGCGTGTTATGCATGGAGGAAAAAGAACACAGCATTCCAAGAAAAACGCCTGCTACCTACAGTAAAATATGGTGGTGGTTCCATCATGCTGTGGGGCTGTGTGGCCAGTGCAGGGACTGGGACTTGTCAAAGTTGAGGGACGCATGGATTCCACTCAATGAGATGGTGCACACCAGAGTGGTTCTGGAGCGGTTTTTAAAACTCTTGCACTGGGAAAACCGCTTGGCTAATGAAAGTGAATGGGATGATGCACACCAGAGCGGCTCATTTTTTCCACAAACGCAAACTCAGGGGCTGCTGCATTTTTTAGATTTCTGAGGCGTTTCTGCCTCAATGTTAAAGTATAGGAAAGTGGAAAACAGCTCTGAAAAATGCTTGATCAGAGTGGTTTTCCAGGCGTTTTTGTTACAGAAGCTGTTCAGTAACAGCTTTACTGCAACAATATTTGTAATCTGCTACACAAAAACGCTCCAAAAACGCTAGACATGTTTAGAAAACATGCCTAGAATCGCTCTGAAATCTGCTTCAAAAACCTCTAGCGTTTTGCAGATCTGCTAGAGGTTTGTGGTGTGCACTGGGCCAGTATCAGCAGATTCTGGAGACCAATGTCCAGGAATCAGTGACAAAGCTGAAGCTGCGCCGGGGCTGGATCTTTCAATAAGACAACGACCCTAAACACTGCACAAAATCCACTAAGGCATTCATGCAGAGGAACAAGTACAACGGTCTGGAATGGCCATCTCAGTTCCCAGACCTGAATATAATTGAAAATCTGTGTTGTGAGCTAAATAGAGCTGTCCATGCTCGGAAGCCATCAAACCTGAATGAACTAGAGATGTTTTGTAAAGAGGAATGGCCCAAAGTACCTTCAACCAGAATCCAGACTCTCATTGGAACCTACAGGAAGCTCTTAGAGGCTGTAATTTCTTCAAAAGGAGGATCTACTAAATCTTGATTTCATTTCTATTTTGTGGTGCCCAAATTTATGCACCTGCCTAATTTAGTTTTAAACAATTATTGCACACTTTCTGTAAATCCAATAAACTTCATTTCACTTCTCAAATATCACTGTGTGTGTCTCCTATATGATATATTTAACTGACATTTTTTATCCTAACAACCAACGATTTATACAGGAAAATCATAACTTTTAACAAGGTTGCCCAAACTTTTGCATCCCACTGTATATCAGGGTTGGTATGATTCCAGTGAACAGATCTACTGGAAATCTATTGCCCTAAACTTGTATTATCACTCAAGTTCAAAACAATTTTGGGACTTATTTGACCGATACGGTGATTGTTTTTGGAAAATCTTTGTTGAGTTTTTGGGAGAAGTGTTTGGGATTGATAGTCACGCCTCATTGTGCAGCACTGATCAGTACAATGCAAGCAGATTGATTGAATTAACAGAAATTTTATTGAATAATGTTGTGCAGAATCATTAAAAACCCTATGCAATGCAGAGACATTGTTTGTTTGGCCTAAGGACTCTTAAGGTGCTCTTACACTTATTTATTTTCCCAGCACATTTTACCGCAGCGTGCTGCTGGATTGTAATTTCAATTGATCTCCAGCTAAATCGATTGAAACTAATGATCATTCTAGAGGGAAGGATCTTGCTCAAAAGAAGGGGATGGTAGATTTTGGGATGACCAGTGGATGCCCTCAGGCCTCCCCCTTGTAAATGTGCTCCCATGGGCCCATGCAGAGTGTTGGCAGCAGATTGCACACTGACCTGTCCACCTGTGGGCTCTTGCTGCGTCCTCTCTTCATGCCTGCCAGGGTACCTCTATGGCATGCAGGTTAGGTGACTACACACATGCCGCAGGGACACGGGGGTACAAGCGCACTGACAGGCTTGGAGGGCATTGCTTCCCTTTCTAAGAACAGGAATGCTTTAATGGTCGGACAGTGATAAGATCATGTCTTCATATGCAAATGCCCTGTATTATCTATGGCCAGTTTCATGCATACATAA
The DNA here is from genome assembly GCF_040937935.1 of Hyperolius riggenbachi. Classification (NCBI taxonomy): domain Eukaryota; kingdom Metazoa; phylum Chordata; class Amphibia; order Anura; family Hyperoliidae; genus Hyperolius; species Hyperolius riggenbachi. The sequence goes on from NC_090647.1 coordinate 304,717,022, forward strand.
ACTGACATGTGACACAATAAGATAAACATGGGTACATACAGTCCCAAGCTTACTTAGAACCTTATATTTCAGAGTGTATCATTACTACTATGTGTACTGTTAATACTATCTCACATTAATCTGCAGCTTAGGTTTGTTTTACACTTTATTTAATCTTTTAAAGTGAATTTGTGTAGTATTTTCACCCAAAAAAACTGGTATAAAGTTTGCATGTCTTTGCTTGTAAAGTGCACTCGACTTGTGGAGCACAGAGGCATGTGTCCTGCTCGATGACATGCCTTTGCCCCCCCCCCCCCGTGCCTCACTCTGCCCCACCCAGAACCTTGCTATCAATGCCCAAAACTGGCAGTAAGGTGCTTGTTGGCAGCTAGCAGGGGAAGAGGTTCCTGCAAAAACCCCACTCTGGCATTAGGAACGCCCCTTCCCCAGCTCTGACTCTCCCATGCCACTCCTCTGCCTCCCTGCTCTGTGCTGAGACAGAGACACACAAAGCAGCAGCGCCATGACCCCAGGGGTCGTGGCCATGTTTGTTTTGTTTTTGTAATTGACTCTACCTGATTCAGCCTGCCCCCTGGACCAGGTAGCATGTTTAACCACTTTAGGATCCCTGGTACGCATATCTACGCCCCTGTAAACTTCACGTGTGGATCAAGGGGGTAGATATGTGCTGCATTCATGATTCCCATGACATTTTTGTTCGCTTCACCAGAATCATTTATTCTCCACCCTGATCACCGTGCCTGTGTCTTCGTAGAGCTTGATAATGCGATGCAAGCTCTCAGACTCCACGCTTCCGTGTTCTATTAATAGAAACACGGTCTCAGTAACCATCTTGTGGTCAAAAAGTAAAAATACACCTAATTATACCAGTATATTGTTTTACATAGAAAATGTATTATTAGTTTTTTTTTGTTTTTTTGTTTTACTTTTTAACCCCTTCCAACCTGCTCCACAGTTACAGAAATAAAACACTTTTTGAAAAAAAATTACATCATTAATTTTTTTTTTACATAAATAGTTACCTTAGGGACTTATGTATGTCATGAGAGTATATTACTGTTAATTTTGCAAAAAAAAGTCTTGTAATAAGTGAAATAGTATTAAAAATCCCTAAACGGAAAAATGCTCCTTTATTTCCAGATAAAATATTATCATCATACATTGTACTAGGGACACAATTTACACGTTGTAATAACCGGGACAAATGGGCAAATAAAACGTGTTGGTTTTATGTATTGAAGCACGTTTTATTTTAAAACTATAATGGCTGAAAACTGAGCAATAATTATTTTTTTTTCTTATTATTCCCTTTACAATGTATATCACTCACTCAAATGCTAGCGAGCAGAAAAACATTTGCCAACCTTTGGTGGCCATGCTTAGCCAATACTGAATGCTACTTGTAGCTTCCAGGATGAAATGAGATGACAGGAAATGACAGAATCGAGCGTCTCATTTGTGCTAGCAAAGGTAAAAGACTGTGCTAGCGTTGAGCAACGCCACCATTGTTTAACGCCGTTTCAGCACCCGTCTGAACTGACTCTTAAAAAAATGAAAAATGCAAAGCAATTATTTAAGGGGTCGAAAAAAGTTGAGTGTTGGCTTAAATTTAAACCAGAACATCAATTATATAATTAACAAAATAATATTTCTAAACTTAAAGAATTGAATTTAGAGTAAAATTGGAGAGCTGCTCTTTTTACAATGCAATATTCCACAGTTGAAACCTTCTAGTATAAATGTTCTGTGTTTAAACACTAGTGCATTTTGGGCATGAGTTGCAAGCATCAGTGAGTAAAAAATATTGTTCCCTTGGCTGTAGTTATGATGATTTACATGTGGAAGGAAGGAGTAAAATAGAACTTGTTTTTAGAACACAGTAAATTCTTTAGTGTGGAAACACAGATCCAGTTAGCACTGCTTCCCTTTGGCCTATTAAATGTGACATGATTAAGTGCTTTATTACTTAGTCGTCAACTTTGTGTCTCCCAGGATCTGTCGTTTCTTGTTGATCCACTGCAAAGGCCTTGTTCTTAGCAAATGTTGAACAGAATGTCAATAAACATGAACGCAGAGAAGGCAGACTTGCTGCCAATCCAAACAAATAGTATCTCTTTCATTGAGACTCGTGTATCTTTTTTTTTTTATGCACGCCGTATGTCAAATTGTGCCACCTTGTCAACCATCAACAGTTGCTGAAAGCTTAACACATTTTGATTATATTAGAAGAATGTATGTGTACTGTTCATTTTAGGAACCAAGACGCTGCAATTGGTGGCTGGAGTTTGACATTACGCAGGAGTTTTTTTTTTATTACAACGGTTAACCATTCTAATGCAAATTAGCCAAAAAGCAGTAGCATCATGCATGTACAGAATCTCACTATGGTAAACTCTGATATAGCAAACCACTGGCTATAGTAAACTCAGTCCCCGGATCCAAATGCACTAGTATAAATATACAATGTATAAAGAATTCTGATATAACTACTTGGCCAGGTCCCTTGAAGTTTACTATAAAGGGATTCTACTGTATTAGAAATCAGCTAAGTATATAGGTAAATACAGAACTACAACACATTAGAACGACTTTATGCTCACATATAATCTGTAAAGTTATTTACTATGGTAATCCATCCCTGTCTGCCTTTATTGTGCTGTATTGCTACATAACAGGAGAAGAGCAAGGCTGCAAAACACTGGCAATTCTGTAGACTGTGGGTATTTTTCTTATATTTACCCAGGGAGAAGAACCCTACCTGAGAGCTATTTTTATGGTACTTTGCCACTATCCACGCTGCGTTGCTCATCCTAGAAAAAGGATTGCAAGGGTGTTAAAAAATTGCATCTCGCGTTAGCAGTATGATGCAACATAAACAGTAAAGTGCACGTTGTGCACATCGTTCAGCAACCGCACCACATGCTGCATTTCATTTCAATATAATCTACCACGCTGTGCTACTAATGCAAAGGTTTAAACGTATCATTGCAAATGTGATTACGTTGTTCATTGCAACACCTTTCAATGGATGCAGTGTGTAATGTTCCTTAATGAAACCTCTTCAAGCATTAGTACTTCCTCAAGGCTGGCTTTGGAGATGTTTTCAGACAAGACAAGGCACAGAGTACTATTGTTATTCTAGCCCTCAGGCTCGTTTAATAACGAGTGCTAAGTTGCACCATGCGCCCATCCATGCTCGCCCACTCCCGTTCCTGTACAGTATGGCTTTTACCACACACAGACGCAAGTGGACGCACACCACTGCGGTTTTATTAGGTAGGATTGCTCTCATATATAGCACTGAAAGCTTATGCAGTACTTTATAGTAATTTTGCAATGCTTTAGTCATTTTAACTGACTTCCAATGAAGCTCACAATCTAATCCCTACCATAGTCACAATCGATGTCTATACCTTAGTTTAAAACCAATTTTGGGATGTGGGAATATATAGGTAGAAAAAAACAATGTTTTGTAAAAAATAATACCTTTTAATGGCTAACTAATAGAGTTAAATGATGCAAGCTTTCTGGGATCTAGTCCCCTTCTTCAGGCATATTTTCAGATGTTAGGTGAAGTAAAACACTGATGCAGATAAATGGTAAACATGAAGATGACAGTTGTGCTGGTTACTGTTTATCCGTTAGGTGTCAGGTGATCAGCAGGCTGGAGCCAGTGAGTTAGTGCAACCATACATGAAATCCAGCAGGTTTCTGAAGATCATGAAGCCAAATCAATCATGTTACATAAGGTGTTATGAATCCTGTTCCACAATTTAAACCTTCTGTTAATGTCTTGAACATTTTCATAAATTTGTACTCAGAAATTTTTCTTGATTGATCATTTTTGAAGTTACCCTTAAGAACAAGTAAATGTGGGAAGATGTGGGAAGAAACCCAGAGCACCCAGAGGAAACCTACACAAATACTGGAAGACCATACAAACGCCATGCCGATTCTGACCTGGACAAAATTTAAACCTGGGACTCTATTGCTCCATGGCATGTCACTAACTTTCCCTCAGGGGTGTCACAGCCTAATATCTGCTATAGTCATAATATTATTATTATTATTATTATTATATAATTAAAATCAAATAAGGAAAAAAGTGGCATATAACAGGAATTCTGTTTCAACAATTTTTAAAGTCATACTTTTAAAATTACATATGGGCCTGCTTATGAAGATGTGTAGAGCTCCACATTGCATCCTAACGTTTGGAATCCTGATCACCACTTTAGTATTATGCATGGGATGGGAACAGGCTCAGTTCCCTGGCAATCAGGCTATGAAAGGCTGAAAATTGGTCTACTGTACTGTACTTTATTTCCCTAAAGCGATGATCACAGGCCGATTCTCTTGCATAGGAAAAAACGGTAATCCATCAGTTTGCCATTTTACAAATAAGGTTACGCAGCTATAATTATCAGTGCGCGGCCACTACGCAAAGCAATGGAGTACTGTTTTCCAACAAAATAATGATACAAGGGAAGAATTTGTTTTTCATAAGTGGAGAACAGAGCCCCACTAATGTGTATGGAACTAGGAAACCATTAGTGTTGTTAGCAGGTTTATTGACTTTTGCAGCCACTCATTCTTAGTTGTTGTGGCAGCATACTGTTATCTGAAATGTATTGATCTGTGCCAAAAATAGGAATTGTGTTTAAAGGGTACCTGACACAAAGGGGAGGGCGGGAGAATTATACTTACCTGGTGCTTCCTTCAGCCCCCTTCAGGCTTATCGCTCCCACGCCGTCCTTCTCCTCCTCCTGGCTCTTCCGCTACAGGTTACGGTAATTCAGCCAGTCGGCGCAGGTACATTACGGCCACATGCACTCCCCTGCCATAATCCCCCTCCCCCCTTTTGTTTCAGGTTTAGTTTATAACAAGCACTACTGTTCTGTACTGTTTACTAAGGAGGTTGCCTCTGTCACAGTGGTGATCTTTACAAGCCAAACAGACCCTGCTCTGCAGTCTGCACATGCACAATGAAGTCTTTGCATGCAGCATGGTATGATGCTACAAAGCTATGGGAACTTCCAGCCAAAGCCTGTGTATCAGTCAAAAGGGAGGAGTGTCATGAAGAGTAAAGGAAGGGGGTGGGTAAAGAAAAGCAGTAATGGTAGAAATGTCGGAGCAGGTGCTTCAGGCACCCAAATTATCACTTATAGCCACTAATCAACGCGGTTAACATGGGGTGTCGGCGCCCTAACCTCTGGCACCCAATAGGGTTTGGTATCATTTGGGGGGATTAGTTAGGGTAAGGCATAGTTGGGGGGGGGGTCAGAAAGGGTAAGGCATAGGTTAGGAGTGTATTAAAGTTAGATATATTCTTTTTTTGGGGGGGCAGTTATAGTTAGACATATGTTGGGGGGGGGGGGGTTAGGGTTAGGCATGCATACAGGGACAGTTTGATTGAGAATGGGGTCAGGTTAGGTGATAGCAAACTACTGCTAAAAGTAGAACTTATGCAGTCAGTTCTAGAAATTCCTAAATGGTCACAAACTGAATGGACAGATCATTTTAAGAACATTTTAACTGCAAAAAGACTTGATATATTTTTGAATAACAGTGGAGTTCTGGCTTCAATGTATAAGTATGCCAATAAGAGAAGGAGATATCTGGCAATAATGTTAGTCTGCTCCCCACACCCACATTTTTTTTTCAGCAATTTGTACCAAAATTGCCGCAAAAATACCGAAACACGATCCACAGGAAAATTAGAAGTACATAGACGACCCTGTCGCAGAATTGTAACGCATGGTTGGCGACGAAATGACGCAAATGCATTGGGATTTCCATTCATTGTAATGAATCACATTGAAATGGAAGTGCCGTGCGTTGCATCAGCATTTCCATTTTTGGAGGCTTCCAGATGGCAAAAGGACCTCAGACAAAGAGTAATCATCCCCCCGAACCTCTGTAGTAACAGGAATATTGAGGTTCTTTAAAATATTATAAAAAAGATTTCCTGCATGTCTTTTTGTTTCAGTTGTTTCAAATCTGCATGCACATACCAGTATTTATATTCTTTATCAATCCAAAACAGAAGGGATCAGCACCTACTAGGGAAAAAAAACACATAATAGCCATGCAGCGTGTTTTTTTAAATGAACACAGCAATGGCTCTTTCTGTATTCCTGTATAAGGAAATCTATCCCGACAAAAGTCCACAGAACAAATTATAATAATGATCATGACTCATTGGATTCCTTATTACTTTTGAAAGTAAATATCTTCCATAACATATGAGATTTCAAAGTGTGCGATGCACATGATTTTGCCATGCAATGATATCCATCCAGCATTTGATATTATTGTTCAAAATTAAATTAAGTGAAACGTTTCAAGACTACGGCATTTTTTCACTTCGTTCATGAACAACGCAGCAGTTTGTTTTGGCAAGGTTTACTGTAAATAAACTAAATTTAAAGTAAACATATTTCTAATAATCTCTCAGTGTTTAATCTGATTTGTATTGCAGCCAAACTTTAAAGGTTTTTTCTACACATTTTGATCTTTGTGAATATATATATATATATATATATATATATATATATATATATATATATATATATATATATATATATATATAGTATGTATAATGTGTAACTTAAAAGACACTATAGTCGAATGTAGCACTGAAATACATATGGAGGGGTTAGATAAGCATTGCTGGTGAATGTTATCATAGCATTGTTTGAGTATATCAGGGCTCCCTACTGTGGCTGTCAAGTAAGCGAGACTTCTCTGCAGTTCTGATCCTCAGCTTTGAAATATTTCAGCTGTGACCAGAAAAAGTGCCCTGCAGCCCTCATAAAGATACTACCATCAGTGATCACCCAGAAAGTAATTATGCTTCCCTGTGTTCCATGTGGCTGGATTTCTCAACTCAGTCCTCAAGTACCCCCCAACTGTGCATGTTTTGTGGAAATTCACAGAGGTAGTTAATCAGCTCTGCTGAGATACTAATTACCACACTAGTGAATGTTTGTGTTTTTTCCCCTGCAAAATATGCACTGGTTGTGGTACTTGAGGATTGAGTTGGAAAACCCTGGTACAGCATGTACTACAAGCAGGGCTGGATTTCTGGCTAGGCCACATAGGCCATGGCCTAGAGCACCAGATATTCAACCTTGTTTAGGGGCAGCTGATTGAGCCATTCTATGCAGCCATCTTTTTCTACAAGGACAGCTTTAACCTTTGAACTCTCTGTCCTGAACTTGTGTCCTGTAAGCTTTATCCTGCACGTACACTTCAGCCCAACTAAGTGACACAGTGGGTCCATCATTATAAGATGGCGCTATTCTGGGGTGCCCGATATTTTCAATTTTTTAGTTTCATTTTTTTTAATGCGGTGCAATGCAATCATCGCATCGCACTGCGGCTGGTAAAAGGGGGGGGGGGGTTGAGGTGCTAGCTAGGTAGTTTGGCAGGTGAGGGGGTAGTTTTAGGCATTAGGTAGGTAGTGTGTATGGTTGGAGTGGTTAGTTTTAGGTATTAGGTGGTAGTGTGTGCGGGTGGGGGGTTAGTTTTAGGCATTAGGCAGGTAGTGTGTTTGGGTGGAGGGGTTAGTTTTAGGCATTAGGTTGGTAGTGTGTGCGGGTGGGGGGTTAGCTTTAGGCATTAGGTAGGTAGTGTGTACGGGTGGAGGGGTTAGTTTTAAGCATTAGGTAGTGGAGAGGGGGGGGTTAAGCATTAGGTAGGTAGTATGTGAGGGTGGGGGTTTTAGTGTTAGGCATTAGGTAGGTGGGGGGGGTTAAGGGTTAGGCATCAAGGTGAGGATTCTGTGTGAGATTAGGGCGAGGTTTGGCCATAGTAAAATATTGGTATTTAATATCGATATTTTACACTTTTATAATAAAATATAGGTATTTAATACTGATACTTTACTATCTGCCTTACTACACCCAAATTTCCAGGCGCCTTGAATTAAAGTATGTCTAAACATATCCATATCCTAGCTACTTATAGTGGAAATGTACTCTATAGCTAAAAAGATTTATACAGGTTCCTACCAGGTCTATTTTACAGTACATTGTACTTTACTGATAATTAAAGTATACTATGCAGGAGCGTGGGTATTTTCTTACTTTCAACACTTTCCGTTAAAGAGTTAGGGGTATAGAAAAGAGCTATTTATTTATTCACTTGTTAGATCACAGTTATCTGCTGGTTCCTCAGGACTGAGGAGCAGACCAAAAAAATATGTACCAGAAAATTCAGGACAGATTTCTACTGGGGACTTCTAGTGCTAAATATTGGTTACCACAGACATCATTTATAAGAACCCCATCAATAAAGTCTTTACGTAGATAAAAAATGGACAAGCGCTCAGGATAACTTGCACATCAAATAGCAGATAAAGATAGGGCAATTAGCCCCCCTTTAGGGGGTGACTCACCAGATGTTGCGGCCTTCAGGGCCCGTAATCGCTTTCGGGGTATTGGCCACCCCGCAGCCTCACGATCAATCCACCGGTTTCAGTTCAAGGTCTGTATAAGCAAATAAAGAGCTCCTCATAGCGTAAAAGTAGATAAAAATGTATTTGCATAAACTTCTAAAAGCTCAGCCCACTTGGCTGGCAGCTCCAATAAAAATGCAGACAGAAATCTCAATTTCTTATTGCAACCAGTACCCTCACAAAATATCCACTACTAGAGCGGGTTAAGGGGTGCAGGGGTCGCACTGTGCTCAGCTGATGGCAAGGCGTACGCCTCTGCCACTTGACTTAACTAATCCCCTAGGTGTTTCGGGGAAACCCCATTAAATGGTGCTGGTAATGAAGATAAAATTCAAAGCTCCATGCACATGGCGGCTGACTGTATGTGCGCGGAGCTTTGAATTTTATCTACATTACCAGCACCAGTTAATGGGGTTTCCCCGAAACACCTAGGGGATTAGTTAAGTGGCAGAGGCGTACGCCTTGCCATCAGCTGAGCACAGTGCGACCCCTGCACTCCTTAACCCGCTCTAGTAGTGGATATTTTGTGAGGGTACTGGTTGCAATAAGAAATTGAGATTTCTGTCTGCATTTTTATTGGAGCTGCCAGCCAAGCGGGCTGAGCTTTTAGAAGTTTATGCAAATACATTTTTATCTACTTTTCTGCTATGAGGAGCTCTTTATTTGCTTATACAGACCTTGAACTGAAACCGGTGGATTGATCGTGAGGCTGCGGGGTGGCCAATACCCCGAAAGCGATTACGGGCCCTGAAGGCCGCAACATCTGGTGAGTCACCCCCTGAAGGGGGGCTAATTGCCCTATCTTTATCTGCTATTTGATGTGCAAGTTATCCTGAGCGCTTGTCCATTTTTTATCTTCGTAAAGACTTTATTGATGGTGCACGCATCTGGGAAGAGCGCTCCCACTGTACAATCTTGTCCAAACAGAGACTGATTAGTGGCTGTACCTTGCCTGGACTTGATTTTCCACGTTTATTGCAATTCATTACTTGTATATGAGCGCAGTATTGGGGTGTTCTTTGTTTTTTGGATTTATAAGAACCCGTTTGACAGATAAATCCTAACTTTTAACTTGCATTTCCTTATTTCAGGACCAATAAATAGACTGGGCCTCCTCTGTGGCACTTTATACTGTAGATGCCAGGTGATGCAGCTTCCAAATACCATACATGGTAGGATCAGGGATTATGAGGAAGACACCTGGAATTCACCACTGGATGTTCTCCAGCATTGCTCTGAGGTGCAGTTTATGCACTCATATTGGATTGGATTCGATTGGTCTCTACACAAGCAACAGATAAATGGTGATCCAGGTATTTCAACTGGTATCAAGAAAAGCATGCAAAAGCCAAAAAACTCTTTTTCTCACCCAAGAAATGGGTTTTCTCAACCAGGAAATGAATGTGTGTAGCGACCTCTCCACCTATATTTGAGCGGACCTCATAGCTGTGTGGACAGCTACAGCTTGTTTGAAAACACAAGTAAATGTGAAGTATTCCATTTATTACTGTTCACACTACATGTGTGGCATTTATACATCATTTTTTTTTCTCTTTTGTGCATTTGTATCCTCTTCTTCTGCCCAGGAATCCCATTCACTTAACACAGAGCCAGGCTGAGGAGGAAATATAGAGACTGGATGGGCGGGCTGGATGAGCAGTTTGAAGGGGAGCAAACTTTTAACTGCTTTTTTTTCTTCATACAGCTCATACAGCCCACTTATCCAGCCCTCCAGCTTCCTCAGCACTAGCATGATGACTGCCCAGACATTGTGCAAGGTGGTGAGTGAGTGGGCACACAGGCAAGGGAGGCTCAGGTGGAAGGATCCATGGTGCACACTTGTGGTGCAGTTGGATTGGGTTAACCCATGTTTACATCAGGATAGCTTGGGGGCTTGCCATTTAATCAGTAAACTAAATGCTGGAAGTTTGCCTTTCTGGTTCACATGGTGACCCACACCACAGGAACTTTGCACATCACTTTAATTATTATGTATTTATAAAACACTGGCATCTTCTGCAGCAATTTATTGAGTACACGGTCATGTTACTAACTGCCCCTCGGAGGAGCTCACAATCTAACCCCTAATGAGTCTACCATGTTCTAAGGTACATTTTTTTTTTTTGGGGGGGGGGGGCACTTAAATCAATGTGAACTTAAATATACTATTTTTAACTTATTTTAATACTGTTATTGGTATTATTATTGTTTTACTCTTCAAACTCCCAAGGTGGTGGAGTAAATTCAGCACTCTGGATAGCAGTGTTCCGCTGTTGACAGAATGACACCCATCTATACTTTAGTTATAACTATGTCATATTGGCTGCATTAAGAAAGCAAAGCTTAAATATGTTCTTTTTTTTTTTTTTTGTTAATTGTCTTTCACAGTACAGCCAAGGAAAAATTAGTATTAGCTTCCACTGGTTAGCTTTTTGTGTTTATTTCTCCTGCAGAGTATATATTGTAAGTTCTAATTAATGGGGAATCCTATGTATTTTAGAAGTAAAAGTAATCCAGTTACTTCAGTCAACAGTCCAGCTATTTGGAACTATTATGCAGATATTAATTGTGTACATGTCTGACTAAAGATGGCAAACTTAAAAAAAAAAAACAGCTTTCTGTTCTGATGGCAAGTCGTGCAAAATGCCCTTCCAATGTCAATTTTTTTGTTGCAATATTTTTCATATTATAGTCATGAACATCACAAGGTCCTGTTTTTGAGAAAATGAAAAACTTGCAGTGTTTGATAGGACTCTCTAGCAAAGAGTGAACTGTCTCAGTGAAATAAGTTTGAATCTATTTTTTCCTCTGCATGGAGTTTTAGCCATTTATTTAGGAAAAGGTTTTATGCACGGAGGCCTGGAACCCACTAGCAGTTAGTTACTAAGCCGTTACTAAGCAGTCGTGAATTGAAAAGCTCTTGCTAATGTAATGCTATGGGTGTGATAACACTTGAGCTATGTGATTTTATAAAAATCCCCCATAGCATTGCATTAGCAAGAGCTTTTTCAAATCACTAGCGCTTAGAAAAGGCTGCTAGAGGGTTTGAGCCCTAAGAGTGATTAAAATGTGGACTGTATTGCCACAGGAAGAAGTTATGGTAAATTCTACATCTGTGTTTAATGGGGGCTTAGATGCTTTCCTTGTGTTGAAAGACATCCATGGCTATAATTATTAGGTTGTGTTGATACAGGGATTTTGTCTGATTTCCATCTGGAGTGGGGAAGAAATTTTTCCCTTTTAGGGCTAACTGGACCATGCCTTGTAAGGGTTTTTTTTGCCTTCCTCTGGATCAACAGGGATATGTCAGGGTGCAGGCTGGTGTTATACTTTATTTTCTGGATGAACTTAAATGAAGTATGTCTTTTTTCAACCTAAATAACTACAGTGCTGCCCATAATTATTCACACCCCTGGCAAAATTTGACTTAGTTACTTTTATTCAACAAGCAAGTAATTTTTTGACTGAAAATGACATATGTGACTCCCAAGAGATAATAAGACGTACTGATAAAATGTACAAGAGGCATTATTGGAAAAAAAATATTTCCCAGCTTTTATTTAAATTTGAGCAAAAAAGTGTCCAGTCCAAAATTATTCATACCCTTCTCAATAACCAATAGAAAAGTCTTTATTGTCTATTACAGCAATCAAACGCTTCCTATATTTGCAGACCAGCTTTTTGCACAACTCCACAGGTATTTTGGTCCATTTATCTTTAGCAATGAGCTCCACATCTTTCAGGTTTGAGGGTCTTCTTGCCATCACCCTGATCTTTAGCTCCCTCTACAGATTCTCAATTGGATTCAAGTCAGGTCTCTGGCTGGGCCCTCCAAAACGTTAATGTTGTTGTTTGCTAACCATTTTTTCTGGTTGAACTTAAATGACGTATGTCTTTTTTCAACCTAAATAACTACAGTGCTGCCCATAATTATTCACACCCCTGGCAAAATTTGACTTAGTTACTTTTATTCAACAAGCAAGTAATTTTTTGACTGAAAATGACATATGTGCCTCCCAAGAGATAATAAGACGTACTAATAAAACGTACAAGAGGCATTATTGGAAAAAAAAATATTTCCCAGCTTTTATTTACATTTGAGCAAAAAAGTGTCCAGTCCAAAATTATTCATACCCTTTTCAATAACCAATAGAAATCTCTTTATTGTCTATTACAGCAATCAAACGCTTCCTATATTTGCAGACCAGCTTTTTGCATAACTCCACAGGTATTTTGGTCCATTTATCTTTAGCAATGAGCTCCAAATCTTTCAGGTTTGAGGGTCTTCTTGCCATCACCCTCATCTTTAGCTCCCTCTACAGATTCTCAATTGGATTCAAGTCAGGTCTCTGGCTGGGCCCTCCAAAACGTTAATGTTGTTGTCTGCTAACCATTTCTTCACCACTTTTGCTGTGTGTTTTGGGTCATTGTCATGCTGAAATGTCCACTGGTGCCCAAGCCCAAGTTTCTCTGCAGACTGCCTGATGTTGTCGTTGAGAATACTCATGTATTGCTTTTTTTTTCATGGTGCCGTTTACTGTGATTAGGTTCCCTGGTTCATTGGCTGAAAAACACCCCCAAAGCATTAGGTTCCCACCACCATGTTTGACAGCGGGGATGGTGTTCTTTGGATTGAAGGCTTCTCCTTTTTTTACGCCAAAGGAAGGAAACATCATTGTGACCAAACAATTCAATTTTTGTTTCATCTGACCATAACACAGAAGACCAGCAGCCTTCTTATTTGTCCAGATGAGTATTTGCAGATGCCAAGCGAGCTTTTGTGTGCCTTATCTGAACAAGTGGCGTTCTCCTTGGTCTGCATCCGTGGAACCCAGCAGTGTGCAGTGCTCAATGTAAATACAAGCTCAGAAATGTTTTTTTTCCACAATAATGACTCTTGTACATTCTCTTATTATCTTTTGGAAGACACCTATGTCATTTCACATCAAAAATTGCTTGCTGCTTGAATAAAAGTAACTTTAAGTCAAAATGTACCAGGGGTATGAATAATTATGGGAAGCACTGAATGTAACTATATGTAACTATTGAGTAGTCATTTAAGTGATGATACATAATTCAATTTCCACCATTTGAAGGATATTAGGGAAGGTCTTCATGGAATTCTAAGTTATAAAAATTTAAGTCATCTGAAAGGACAATACGTGTATATTTATTTTAAACCTCATCCATCCCCAGAAGCTCAAAGTGGTTAATATATCTTTTATTGCTTGTAGACTAGTTTTTCCTGACCACAGAAGAACCTTCCAAGTGAAGGGATTTAGTTTATTTTCTAAGTTGATTCTAAGTTAAACAACTTTGGAGTGTGTGTTTGGTTATGTAACTCAGTTATGTGGGACATTAAGTTGGACAATAGGGTGTTACACCATTTGAAACTGACAAGGCTCCTACCCCTTTGTGCTACCAAGAGTACCAAGAGCCTGGAATTTGGACTTTCATTATTCCATATGAGTTCATAGCCCATATGCAAATAACGTATTATTCAGAGTTTCCCCTAGGAGATAACTTTTCATCTTCTCTTGATAATAACTTCCAAAAAGTAGTGATAATGTACTATGAAAATGATTTTGAGCATTTTCTTGTTTGCTGGGGGTAAAAATACATTTTTGACAAGGTTTGCAAAATTACCAAGGTGTAAACCCAGGAGAAAAAGTTAATTGCATATAGACCATACATAGTTGTCCTTTTGAAGGTGTTTAATTTCAGGGATTTTGATTTGGAGAAGAAGCACCTTGAAAAAAGAGTAGGGTCCTTTTAATTGCATTTTCCCCCATTCATGATAATGTAGGGTAGTTCCAAAAGTGGAGATCTTTATTTAGTTTGATTAAAAACAGTTTATTATCAGGATGATACAATTTATTGGCTAACTTAAAAAAAATTAAGCTTTCAACCAAATTATAATGGAAAGTCAGTAAAGGTTCAGGTAATTGTGATTGTAACCACAAACACCAATAAATTAGCTTACGTAAGTTACGATAACCAGTTAGAAGTGATTTTAAAGCGGAATATAACTCAGCATTTATTCTTTGCTCTAAAACATTATTTACAGCATATTAAATGCAACCAGCATTTTTTTTTACTAGACCACCATTCGAAGGGTTACACACAGACCTTGAAAGTTCAGTGTACTGAAATGTGGACGCATCCGAAGTTGTAGATTATGTTATCTTGTGTTTACTTAAATGTATCAAGTGAGGAATGTGACACATTCTCTGACTGTGGAGACGCAGCTACACACAGACAGAGAGTCAAAGCATGTCTGCTTTCACTACATAATGAATAAAAAGAGTTATTAATAAAATGCAAAGTCAGCTCACAAAGCAAACAACTGTATTTTTGGTAGGGTAGGATGTGGAAAAGTGTGGCTTGAAAAATGTCAACGATTTTGTCTTGCTGTATGACTTTTTCTAATGCAATAATTACTGCACTTTTAAGCATTGTGCGGAAATCTTTTTTTTTTTTTTTTTTTTTTTTTTTTTATGTTGCCTACTCACAAGTTGCCTTTAATGAACCAAATTTTAAATACAAAACATCACTGGATAACAAATCTTTGACATGGAAATGAATTTCAACTGAAGCATTCTGTGCTCCTGAAGACATGCAACAGCCTTGTCCTCGATAAAACTCAGATTTTCATTGTAAGATGTATTTTTTGAGGGTGTGTGGTCAACCTTTATGCTATCATGGCTGCTCATACATCTCACATACTACTTAGCAATGGTTCACAACAAAAATGTAGTCACACAGATACTTCTAGGTGTCTCCACAGAGGAACTGTCAAACAGTCATGTAACACAACAATAATGTGCTTTTTTGGGGGGAAGGGGGGCAGAAGGCATAGCATTTCTCCTGGGTCTTCTCTCAAAGTGACACAAGACAGTGTTAAAAAAAATCAGCACACAACAACTACTGACTCAATAAAATTAATAACACTAACAAGGGACACAGCTGCCCCCTCCCCACCATCCTTTAAAGCACACCTGACGTGAGACGGATATGGAGGCTGACATATTTATCTCATTTTAAACAATGCAGAATGCCTGGCTGTCCTGCTGAGCCTCTCTCTCTAAAACCCTTAGCCATAGACTCTGAACAAGCATACAGATTAGGTGCTCTGTCTCAAGTTGGAATGGATTAGCTGCATGCTTGTTTCAGGTGTGTTATTCAGATACTACTGCAACCAAAGATCAGAAGGACTGTTAGGCACCTGAAATTGTTTACATGGTTGATGCATAAGTCGTATCCTTGTAAATGTGCAAAATCACTACTTAGTGATTAATGGTGCAATCACTATTTAGTTGCCCCTTTAATGATTAGTGTGTCTATAAAAGTCTTGGCGAATGTTTTCTTGACTGCAGTGCTTTGGATTACAGCAATGCAAACACATGTAAAAACATTGGGTTGCTGCTTTAAGCAGCGCACACTTCCTGCTGGAAGTCTGATCCACTGACCTAAGGAATGGTTATCAAGGTTTAAATGACTTGGCATGAAGTCAAAGATGGACCACTTGTCTTCCTTTGAAAAAAACATGTAGCAGATTCCTGTGGAGGGAGGTGATCCTTCTGCTTTGAATTTTAACCATCTGTGCAGATACTCCTTGGAAGATGGGGACATTTTAAGGTTTGTTATTTATACTATTTTAATAGGCTACAAATGTAGTTTGACATTCCAATAATATATTGCCAAAAAAACATGCAAGACTTCTAAACAAGAATACAGCTGTGCTCATAAGCCCACAATGAACATGTTCAAATATTTTTATTTCAAGGTAAAGCA
This sequence comes from Hyperolius riggenbachi, assembly GCF_040937935.1. Lineage (NCBI taxonomy): Eukaryota > Metazoa > Chordata > Amphibia > Anura > Hyperoliidae > Hyperolius > Hyperolius riggenbachi. The sequence continues at coordinate 304,733,277 of NC_090647.1, forward strand.
GCAATTTCAACTACTTTTTGTATCTGGGTCCATTTATCAAAGACTGAATCTGAAATATATGTGTTCTATTTAAAGGGGTCCTCCAAGATGACCATGTATCATTTTCTTCTGACTTGTCCCTACAGTTACAGGAAGCCATTCTTCACATTTCACCTGCAGCACCACCTACAGTCCTGGTCAAATTGACAGCACAATAAAACACACTATCAGTCCTGCCATAGCTAAAGATGTGTGCTGTGATGTACTGCACATGTTTACAGGCTCTAGTTAAGGATTCCTCAGTTAGTCTACTTATACAAGACTATTTATTTTATTTATTTAAGTATTTATACAGCGCAGACATATTACGCAGCGCTGTACAGAGTATATTGTCTTGTCACTAACTGTCCCTCAGAGGGGCTCACAATCTAGTCCTTACCATAGTGACATGTCTATGTATGTATCGTGTAGTGTATGTATCACAGTCTAGGACCAATTTAGGGGGAAGCTAATTAACTTATCTGTATGATTTTTGGACATGGGAGGAAACCGGAGTGCCCAGAAGAAACCCACACAGACAAGGGGAGACCATACAAACTCCTTGCAGATGTTGACCTGGCTGGGATTCCAACCGGGGACCCAGCGCTGCAAGGCAAGAGCGCTAACCGCGACGCCACCATGCTGCCCAACCACCCCTACTATTGTTGGGGTGGTAACAAATAATTTTATTGCACAAAAATATTGGTATTGTTTGTTTTTTTAATTCTAATAATATAATTTTTCCCAAAGCTTAATTCGCAAAGAATACACATAAAAAGAGGTTTAACAAGTTGCTTGAAGCAATCTAGAGCGGATCTGAATGCAATTAAAAAAAAAATCTAAATCAGAGTAAAGTTGAATAATGTTATGGGATCCAACAGAATCCCACCATGAGAGAAGGAGTTGAGGGTTTGGAGGATGTTAGGCCCATCCTCTACTGCAGGACTTGGTTACAGCCTCTACAATGGTGCAATTGTGGATGACTTTTTTTCCACCCCATACCCCAACTCTTATGTTTCCCTATCACTTTACATTATAAGCTTGCAAGAGGTGGAGATTTGTTAGTCACGGTATATTAGTCACTGTGACATTTATGTAGTCTTCCAGGTCTATATCCTGTACCAACCTCTGTATTTTTATATACAGTACTCATCTTTGTTTCTTCCTCTGTACATTTATGATTTCTTCACAGAAAGCATGAACATCAGCCTATATATTATTAAGCACGGCTGATGGGATTCGTCAGCGTATCCGCAAACCCGGAAGTGCCACTGCGGTCTCGCAGACATGTGCCGCTCAAGTGGAAATGGGCCCTCAAGCTCATGTGGAACCTTGACTGCAGTGAATGCATCAGCTCCTAATAACACACATTATCTAATAATACCGACACTACTATCCATTGTGTACAATCCGTTGTGTACTCCTAACCACAGGGGACAGTCAAAACCATACACAAACACAGGGAAACTGTACAAACTTCATGCACTCATGTCCTTGGTGGAAATCAAAGACCCAAGCAGTGCAAAACAAGAATGATAATGACTTAACTAGCAAAAAAAAAATACCTGCCCATTTCTGCCTTCTCTCTGTTGAATATTTCCTGCCTTCCAATGTCCTAATTATAGTAACAATTTTCTGAATGTAGAATTCCAAATTCTTTTTTTTTTATATATATGATCATATATAAGGTAGAGTTTAAGTGATAGCTGTATGGCTACTCTGCACATTTAAATTCATGAAAGTCAACCTGACACTTCATTTACAAAAATAAAGTGTATACAAAAATAATACTTAGAAAAAAAATATATACATATGGGTGGAGCTTTAGCATGCCATGATTGTTGTCCATTGCCTCCTGTCTTCGCAATATCCTGGGCTTACATTATAGCTACATTCGGGAACTGAAGTGTCACAGGGATAGAAAGTGAAAAAAGTGACACAGAAAGTTAACAATAGCAAATGAACAGCGGTTCCAACCCATATCCACCCAGCTGAAAAGTAAAAAAAGTTGGGCTAGAAACTAGCACTGACATAAAGCACTACAATAATTCTAAGACGAGCACTTACAATTTAATCAACTTTTAACATCTATGACAAGCCTACCACTGCATGTTGTTGAATACTTGAAGTGAACACAGCTTCAGTTTCCTGGTCTTCAAGGCATACCTCCTTAACAAATAATTTGCAATTAATCTCTGCCATTGCCCTTATTTTATGGTTATTAACCGGTTATTTAGATTAGGCCCACCTTGCTGCATGCCTGCCGAATGTTTAACTTTTACAGAAGTGGCAAAATGAAAATTCAGTTCCTTAAAAAACAAAATTACATGACATCTATAACTACCTGCACCATTTTGTGACTTAATCTTCAAAATACCACTCAATTTCAACTTATCCAAGCTATTAATTTATCTAACTCTCCAAAATTTACATTCCTGCCAACCTTGACAACACTACAGTTTTTGTGTACAAGACCTCTTGTACAGAAGTTTCTTCTCAATAGTCACATACTTGGCTTGATGCTTTTTCCAGAAGTCTACAAAAGCAGAAAGTAAAAATTAAGGATCTCTGGGACAGTCTATAAGTTATCTAGACTGAGTAAGCATATTTTTATTTGGAATGAAAGTTGTAGATACAGTATTAAAGGTATGATAGATATGTGACAATTCTCCTTTCACACCCTAACAATAAAAATCTGAAAATTATCAAGACATTCTGGATGGAAGCAACCTGCCCAGTGTCAGAAAGCTCCTGTCAGCATATGGATCCCCCAAAAGACGATAAACCAAAACACATAGGTAAAGCACCTAATAATGACAAAGAAAAAACACAGAATTCTAAAATAACGGATTTGAATACTATTGAAAATCTATGGCAAAACTGAATGCAGTCTGAAAAGGGCATGCATCAAACCTGACACAAGTGGATCAGTTTACAAAGGAAGATCGGGCTAAACTACCTGTTGACAAGTGCAGAGGTTACACCGAAAGCTGAAGTGACTAAGGGTCCAATCAATTTTGTCAATGCCAATTTAATTTGTGAAAGGTAAAATATCCTGTAGACTTAAAGCTATAAAGCAAAGTCTGATTTTTGTTAGGGTAATAAACGATGAGTGCCAAGGCAAAATCCTTGAAATGCATACATAGTATTCTGCAAGTAAATTATTCTGTAAGTAAAATAAAAAAATACAGTTTAAACACAGTGCCTAGCAGATGTCTCCCTGATACTTGCTCATGACAGCAGACACAAATGGAAGAGATATATTAATACAAAAATAAATGATAGAAAAGTAAAACTGAGAAACAATATCCATCAGATAACATTTTACAGATTTGAACCATTTACAACGGTTTCTTAAGTGATTAATAAAAAGTGTGTATGTTGGCTCTATCCGATATAAAGTATGTAATAATTTTTAAGACAAATTGAGCATGATATCTTTGCATCTCTAATAAATAATGTGAGCTGTAATGAGAGCACAAATAGAGGGATAATGCAGGATGTCGGAAACCGTAAAATGTTTTACTGTAGTTTTATTGCAGTAAATGGACTCACAAAAAATAATGTGCAATCAGCCTTTCTGTGCCTGTGTGCAGTCTAGCTAGAAACTTCTTAGTGACGGAGTATAGTCCCAGGGAGGAAGGAGAGAGATGGGGGTCCCAAAAATGTGGGCCCTCTAGCAAAAATATATGGGGGTCCTAAAATCCAAGTTTATTACAATATACGTTGCCAGCCTCTGGTATCTGTAAATTGGGTAATGTCAGCCTCTGGTGCTTTTAAATTATTTAATGTCAGTCCCTAGTTTTAGTAAAGTCATAATAGCCGCCTTTGATGTTTTTAAAAACATAATGCCAGCCTTTGATGCTATGAAAAGCACACTGCCAGACCTAGTGTCAGTAAATATATAACACAACCCTATGTGGTCTGTAAAAAAATATAACAAGAAGTTCTAATATTAGTCTATTGAAAGCCATAGTATAAGTGAATGCACAGCATCAGAATTTTGCATGAAACTAAATCCCACAAGCTGTCATTGGATTGGTATTTTAAAATATGAAAAATATTTGTATTTTATTCCTTTATAAATGTTTGCCCTTTAAACCTATGGGCTGCAAAACGTTTGAATGTTCTTCAGACTCTTTCTCTCTAGTCAGCATTCTGACTCGTGCCTGGGAGTTACTTGGAGGTATAACTAGACACGCAAACTGCCTATCTGACAGATCCAAAGGTAACTCAAGCAACCCTGAACTAAAAATGAACTGAGATAAGCAACTGTATCTATAGTGTTACTCCTGAATAGTGTTGTCCAAGAATGCTAAAGTTTTATGAAAATCTGTAAACTCAAAAAGTTCCCCTGGGGGGTATTCACCTCGGGAAGGGGAAGCCTCAGGATCCTAATGAGGCTTCCCACGCCGTCCTCCGTCCCTCGGGGGTCTCACTGCAGCCCTCCATACAGCGACGATGTAAATATTTACCTTCCCGGCTCCTGCGCAGCTGCTCTGGCGGCTCCGAAGTAGGCGGATATACCCGATCACCGTCGGGTCTGCTCTACTGCACAGGCGCAAGTCTCCGGCGCCTGCATAGTAGAGCGGACCCGACTGAGATCGGGTATTTCCGTCTACTTTGGAGCCGAAAGCTGCCACAGCGCCCCCGCTGGAGCCTGGAAAGGTAAATATTGAACTAACAGTCGGGTCTGTCGGGCGGCTGTTTCGGAGAGCTGCAGCGAGACCCCTGTGGGACAGAGGACAGCGTGGGAAGCCTCATTAGGATCCTGAGGCTTCCCCCACTTGAGGTGAGTACCCCCCAGGGGAACTTTTTGAGTTTACAGTGTCTCTTTATGTTTGAGAGCTAACAATCTAAGTATAATGGTTTTATTGCCTCAACTGAATGACACAGAATTTTAATGCCCCACTGCTCCCATCTTGAACTACTGACCGTATTACTTATGTATTCCCTGCATACAGAAATTGTTCTCTGCAATGCAAGTTTTATGGATTGGGACTTGTTATCAGTGAGAGTTACTCTGTGGTCTGACTGAATTCTTAACCTTTACAGTGAGGGAAAAAAAGAAAAATGGAACACAGACTAATTCTACATAGGCTTTGTTCTGTACATACACATGATTATGTGTATTATGGCCCATATTCAATTCTCTTTTTTGCCCCTAAATTTTCTCCCAGGGGATAAGAGTGTTCATCTTCTGTTTAAAATATCTTTTCATCACTCTGCAATTTTAAAAAATGACCAAAAAAAGTGACTTGGATTGAGCCCAAAGTGAATTGAATAATGGCCAATATCACATAACAGTTCAGGTACCCTTTAAGGCACTTAAATGAACAATTGGGATTGGAGAAGCTTGATATATTTGCTGAACAACAATTGTTCTAGAAATACATGATACCATTTATAGCATTGCATTTTAACACAGAAAGCAGCACATAAATTCTCCCATTGTTTCACATCCCATGTTCAGTACAATGCAAATTGCTAATGCACGACTGCATGCATTTTTTGGACAGCATTTTGCTTGCTGTTCACCAAGCTGCATGACACTGCAATAAACATGACTGTGAGCTGCTGTGAAATGCAATGCACAGGCTTTGGTGTGAATAGAGCCTAAATGTTTTTCACATGGTGAAACAACAAAAATGTTTTATTAAACAATAAAAGCCTTCGAAATCTGGCAGCACATTTTTTTACTTTAGACCTGCCACATCATAAATAAAAGTTTTCAATAACAGCAGAAATTAAATTAAGACATGGGAATGAGTGGATGGAGATTAAAACAGATTTGATTTAATGAGAAAATGTTCATAATAACTGTATTTCCATATTACGGAGAAATGTTCTAGGAAACATATAAGGCAATGAATGAATACCACATGAGTCGAGAATTGGTGGACAGATTGCATCAATCCCTTCTTCATGAGGGTGGTGGCACAAAAGACAAGAACTGCTGGAATGTATGGACATGGTCAGGGGCGTAGCTAGAAATGACTGGGCCCCATAGCAAAAAAAATTATGGGCCCCCCCCCCCAACGACCTTCCAACCCCATGGACCTCGGACCTCCCACCCAAACATTTTGTGGGGAAATCTGATTTCCCCACAAAGTGCAACCAGATTGTCGGCAGATTTCCCTACAATATGCAACCAGATTCTCTGCAGATTTCCCTACAATATGCAACCATATTGTCGGCAGATTTCCCAACAAAATGCAACCAGATTGTCGGCAGATTTCCCCACAATATGCAACCAGATTGTCGGCAGATTTCCCCACAAAATGCAACCAGATTGTCGGCAGATTTCCCCACAAAATGCAACCAGATTTTTGGCAGATTTCCCTACAATATGCAACCAGATTGTAGGCAGATTTCCCTACAATATGCAACCAGATTGTCGGCAGATTTCCCAACAAAATGCAACCAGATTGGCGGCAGATTTCCCCACAAAATGCAACCAGATTGTCGCCAAATTTCCCCACAAAATGCAATCAGATTGTCGCCAGATTTCCCCACAAAATGCAATCAGATTGTCGCCAGATTTCCCCACAAAATACAGTATATGTAGTTAGGTCTATAGTGGGCTAACATTAATTACCTGGAGGGAGGGTGGTTGGGCAGGCTGGTACACTATTTGCGGTGCAGGCGGCACTGCACTGGGTAGGCAGTTAGATAGCTGGGTGGGAGGGTAGGCAGATAGGTAGACCGGTGGGCAGTTAGGTAGCCGGGTGGGGAGTTAGGTAGCCGGGTGGCAGGGTGGGCATAGAGTTGAGCTGAAATTTTCGTAATTTCGCATTACTATAATTACGCATGCGAAATTTGCGATTACGATGCGAAATTAGCGTAGCGAAATTGCCATTAAAATCGTAATTGAAAATACCGTAAGCGTAATTTTCAATGCGAAATTTCGCGTTTCGTTCATGCCGTAATTTCGCATTAAACGCTACCGTAATTTCGCGTTAAACCGTAACGCTCCGTATAATATAAAAAAGCCGCCGACTTTAAGGGTTAATAGCAAAGCCCCCTTAAATGCTAAGAGCCTCAAATTTGGAGAATATATTAAGGAGATCAGGAGGAATAAGAGGAAATTTTTTTTTTTCAAAAAGACCTTATAGTTTTTGAGAAAATCGATGTTAAAGTTTCAAAGTAAAAATGTATACATTTAAAAACCCGCCGACTTTAACGGTTAATAGCAAAGCCTGCTTAAAGTTTAGGAACACCAAATTCCTAGGGTATATTAAGGGGATCAGTGGGAATAAGAGGAAAAATTTTTTTTTCAAAAACACCTTATAGTTTTTGAGAAAATCGATTTTTAAGTTTCAAGGGCAAAAATGTCTTTTAAATGCGGAAAATGTCAGTTTTTTTTGCACAGGTAACAATAGTGTATTATTTTCATAGATTCCCCCAAGTGGGAAGAGTTTTACTTACTTCGTTCTGAGTGTGGGAAATATAAAAAAAAAACGACGTGGGGTCCCCCCTCCCAGACCTCTTTAACCCCTTGTCCCCCATGCAGGCTGGGATAGCCAGAATGCGGAGCACCGGCCGCGTGGGGCTCCGCACCCTGACTATACCAGCCCGCATGGTCCATGGATTGGGGGGTCTCGGAAGGGGAGGGGCAGCCAAGCTTTCCCCTCCCCCTCCGAGCCCTTGTCCAATCCAAGGACAAGGGGCTCTTCTCCACCTCCGATGGGCGGTGGAGGTGGAGGCCGCGATTTCCTGGGTGGGGGGTTCATGGTGGAATCTGGGAGTCCCCTTTAAAAAGGGGTCCCCCAGATGCCCACCCCCCTCCCAGGAGAAATGAGTATAGAGGTACTTGTAGTACCCCTTACCCATTTCCTTTAAGAGTTAAAAGTAAATAAACACACAAACACATAGAAAAAGTATTTTAATTGAACAAAAAACATAACCACGAAAAAAGTCCTTTAATATTCTTAATTAACCATTAATACTTACCTGTCCCTTTAAATAAATGATCCCACGCAATATCCTCGGAAATGTTCTATCAGTTACAATGTAACAAAGTTATTATGTAACAACTTTGTTACATTGTAACTACGCCGCACCCGACGTCACTCACCGCCGCCGCCGCGTCTGCGCTGCAGGACCCGACAGAGCTCTGAGCTATAGCTCAGAGCTCTCGAAAGCATCTTTGTATTTGGGCTCCAAGGAGCCCCATTGGTCCTTAGCAGACCAATGGGGTTCCTTCTGATTTGAAGGAACCCCATTGGTCTGCTAAGGACCAATGGGGCTCCTTGGAGCCCAAATACAAAGATGCTTCTCAGAGCTCTGAGCTATATAGCTCAGAGCTCTGTCGGGTCCGTGCAGGACGCTAAGTCCCCGCCGGCTCCGCTGCCCTCCCCGCCTCTCCCACATGTCACCCACATGTCACCCACATGTGGGTGACATGTGGGTGACAGATGTGGGCGGGGTGGACAGCGGGAGCTGCGGGGACTTAGCGTCCTGCACGGACGCGTATGCGGCGGCTGAGCGGCGAGTGGCGTCGGGTGCGGCGTAGTTACAATGTAACAAAGTTGTTACATAATAACTTTGTTACATTGTAACTGATAGAACATTTCCGAGGATATTGCGTGGGATCATTTATTTAAAGGGACAGGTAAGTATTAATGGTTAATTAAGAATATTAAAGGACTTTTTTCGTGGTTATGTTTTTTGTTCAATTAAAATACTTTTTCTATGTGTTTGTGTGTTTATTTACTTTTAACTCTTAAAGGAAATGGGTAAGGGGTACTACAAGTACCTCTATACTCATTTCTCCTGGGAGGGGGGTGGGCATCTGGGGGACCCCTTTTTAAAGGGGACTCCCAGATTCCACCATGAACCCCCCACCCAGGAAATCGCGGCCTCCACCTCCACCGCCCATCGGAGGTGGAGAAGAGCCCCTTGTCCTTGGATTGGACAAGGGCTCGGAGGGGGAGGGGAAAGCTTGGCTGCCCCTCCCCTTCCGAGACCCCCCAATCCATGGACCATGCGGGCTGGTATAGTCAGGGTGCGGAGCCCCACGCGGCCGGTGCTCCGCATTCTGGCTATCCCAGCCTGCATGGGGGACAAGGGGTTAAAGAGGTCTGGGAGGGGGGACCCCACGTCGTTTTTTTTATATTTCCCACACTCAGAACGAAGTAAGTAAAACTCTTCCCACTTGGGGGAATCTATGAAAATAATACACTATTGTTACCTGTGCAAAAAAAACTGACATTTTCCGCATTTAAAAGACATTTTCGCCCTTGAAACTTAAAAATCGATTTTCTCAAAAACTATAAGGTCTTTTTGAAAAAAAATTTTTCCTCTTATTCCCACTGATCCCCTTAATATACCCTGGGAATTTGGTGTTCCTAAACTTTAAGCAGGCTTTGCTATTAACCGTTAAAGTCGGCGGGTTTTTAAATGTTTACATTTTTCCTTTGAAACTTTAACATCGATTTTCTCAAAAACTATAAGGTCTTTTTGAAAAAAAATGTTTTCCTCTTATTCCTCCTGATCTCCTTAATATATTCTCCAAATTTGAGGCTCTTAGCATTTAAGGGGGCTTTGCTATTAACCCTTAAAGTCGGCGGCTTTTTTATATTATACGGAGCGTTACGGTTTAACGCGAAATTACGGTAGCGTTTAATGCGAAATTACGGCATGATACGACTGTAATGCGAAAATTACGCGAAAATTACGCTTACGCGAAATTTCGCGAAATCCTTCTTCATTACGATTATGTACTTACGGCCATAATCGTAATTACACTAATTACGCGAAATTTCGCAAAATCGTAATTAGGTCATTACGCTCATCTCTAGGTGGGCAGTTAGGTAGCTGGGTGGGCAGGTAGGTAGCCAGGTGGGAGGGTGGGCAGTTAGGTAGCCAGGTGGGAGGGTGGGCAGTTAGGTAGTGGGCAGCTAGGTTGCCGGGTGGGAGAGTGGGCAGTTAGGTAGCCGGGTGGGCAATTAGGTAAACAGGTGGGAGGGTGGGCAGTTAGGTAGCCGGGTGGGAGAGTGGCCAGTTAGGTAGCCGGGTGGGAGGGTGGCCAGTTAGGTAGTGGGCAGTTAGGTAGCCGAGAGGGTGGGCAGTAATTAGCCGGGTGGGAGGGCGGGCAGTTAGGTAGTGGGCTGTTAGGTAGCCGGGTGGGAGAGTGGGCTGTTAGGTAGCCGGGTGGGAGAGTGGGCTGTTAGGTAGCCGGGTGGGAGGGTGGGCTGTTAGGTAGCCGGGTGGGAGGGTGGGCTGTTAGGTAGTGGGCAGTTAGGTAGTGGGCTGTTAGCTAGCCGGGTGGGAGGGTGGCCAGTTAGGTAGTGGGTAATTAGGTAGCCGGGTGGGAGGGTGTTCAGTTAGGTAGTGGGCAGTTAGGTAGCCGGGTGGGAGAGTGGGCAGTTAGGTAGCCGGGTGGGAGGGTGGGCAGTTAGGTAGCTGGGTGGGCAGTTAGGTAGTGGGCTGTTAGGTAGCCGGGTGGGAGGGTGGCCAGTTAGGTAGTAGGCAGTTAGGTAGCCGGGTGGGAGGGTGTTCAGTTAGGTAGTGGGCAGTTAGGTAGCCGGGTGGGTAGTTAGGTAGCCGGGTGGGCAGTTAGGTAGCGGGCAGTTAGGTAGCCGGGTGGGAGGGTGGCCAGTTAGGTAGTGGGTAGTTAGGTAGCCGGGTGGGAGGGTGTTCAGTTAGGTAGTGGGCAGTTAGGTAGCCGGGTGGGCAGTTAGGTAGCCGGGTGGGCAGTTAGGTAGTGGGCAGTTAGGTAGCCGGGTGGGAGGGTGGCCAGTTAGGTAGTGGGTAGTTAGGTAGCCGGGTGGGAGGGTGTTCAGTTAGGTAGTGGGCAGTTAGGTAGCCGGGTGGGAGAGTGGGCAGTTAGGTAGCCGGGTGGGAGGGTGGGCAGTTAGGTAGCCGGGTGGGAGGGTGGGCAGTTAGGTAGTGGGCTGTTAGGTAGCCGGGTGGGAGGGTGGCCAGTTAGGTAGTGGGCAGTTAGGTAGCCGGGTGGGCAGTTAGGTAGTGGGCTGTTAGGTAGCCGGGTGGGAGGGTGTTCAGTTAGGTAGTGGGCAGTTAGGTAGCCGGGTGGGCAGTTAGGTAGCCGGGTGGGCAGTGAGGTAGTGGGCAGTTAGGTAGCCGGGTGGGAGGGTGGCCAGTTAGGTAGTGGGCAGTTAGGTAGCCGGGTGGGAGGGTGTTCAGTTAGGTAGTGGGCAGTTAGGTAGCCGGGTGGGCAGTTAGGTAGCCGGGTGGGCAGTGAGGTAGTGGGCAGTTAGGTAGCCGGGTGGGAGAGTGGGCAGTTAGGTAGCCGGGTGGGAGGGTGGGCAGTTAGGTAGCCGGGTGGGCAGTTAGGTAGTGGGCTGTTAGGTAGCCGGGTGGGAGGGTGGCCAGTTAGGTAGTGGGCAGTTAGGTAGCCGGGTGGGAGGGTGTTCAGTTAGGTAGTGGGCAGTTAGGTAGCCGGGTGGGCAGTTAGGTAGCCGGGTGGGCAGTTAGGTAGTGGGCAGTTAGGTAGCCGGGTGGGAGGGTGGCCAGTTAGGTAGTGGGCAGTTAGGTAGCCGGGTGGGAGGGTGTTCAGTTAGGTAGTGGGCAGTTAGGTAGCCGGGTGGGCAGTTAGGTAGCCGGGTGGGCAGTGAGGTAGTGGGCAGTTAGGTAGCCGGGTGGGAGGGGAGGTAGCCGAGTAGTTAGTGGGGTAGGGGCCCGACCCTTATCCCCTCCGCCTCACCTGGGGTCCCCCCTCCTTCCATCAGCGGCGAGAGAGCGGCCGGCATATACAGGAAGCTCCGGCAGGGTAATCAGTAGTGTTGTCCGGATCATGAACGATTCGGATCTTTGATCCGAATCTATTTTATGAGTCGATCATCCGAATCATCAAAATGAACGATTCGGATCGTAAAAGGGGCGGGGCCAGGAGCGACACGCCCCCTCTCAGCGGGCAGCGGGGTCCTGGAAGCAGGGATCGCTCTGTTGGATGGGAGGCAGCGTGCAGGGAGACAGGTAGATGAGAGAGAGGGGACATGGGTGCCACTGCCAGATATGTGTAGAGCACACATACTGGCTATAACCTGCTGCTCATTATAGGCTGGCTGTTCCGTAGTGCTGCACAGTGATCACATTGGAAGCTTTTGGCTCAGCACAGCACAGCTCAGTAACTTTGCAGACAGTGTGATTGAAAGGCAATATGATCCTGCTGCACTCGGCACTAAACAGCTGCACTTATCTTCTGGGAATGCTTTCTTTCACAGTGCGACCTTTTCTTTCAAAGTGTACAGATGAACATATAGGTGAAATATATGTAAAGCATATGACTTCAGCATGTGGGTATTACGTGCAAACATTTCTGCTCTCTGCTCGTCCCTCCTCTGTCCACTCCCTGCCCTCTGTCCATCTTCTCCCCTTCTCTGTGTGTCCACCCCCTCCCCTTCTCTGTCCACGCCCTGCCCTCTGTCCATCTTCTCCCCTTCTCTGTGTGTCCACCCCCTCCCCTTCTCTGTCCACTCCCTGCCCTCTGTCCATCTTCTCCCCTTCTCTGTGTGTCCACCCCCTCCCCTTCTCTGTCCACTCCCTGCCCTCTGTCCATCTTCTCCCCTTCTCTGTGTGTCCACCCCCCTCCCCTTCTCCTGTCCACAGACCTGTCCTGCTGTTCATTTCACCCCCGAATGCTTCCGGTAGTAAAATGATCCGAGATTCGGATCAAAGATCCGGATCTCTTCAATGATCCGATTCGAATCATCCGGATCATTGAAAAGATCCGAACTTCCCATCTCTAGTAATCAGCCTCTAGAGGTTCAGCTGCCTCCGGGCTACGGTGTCCCCACTGTATTGCTGCTCGCAATAAACCAGGAAGTGGTGCGAGCAGCAATACAGTGGGGACACCGTAGCCCGGAGGCAGCTGAACCTCTAGTGGCTGATTACACCCGCTGGAGCTCTCTGTATATGCCGGCCGCTCTCTCGCCGCTGATTAAAGGAGGGGGGACCCCAGGTGAGGCGGAGGGGGGGCGCCAAGGTGAGGGAGGGGGGCCCCGCCCGACCGGACGGCCAGCGGGAAAAAAACAAAACAAAAAAGTCCTCTCAGGCAGCTGCGGGCCCCCTGTGACGTAGCGCTGCCGCGGGGCCCCGTAGCAGCGCTATGGCTGCTATCCCCAATGCTACGCCACTGGACATGGTGCAGCTGGCTAAAACAACTTTAATAACAATGATGGAACAGATCTAGGACAATATTTTCAAACCTTTCTCTTTGAAGATCAGATTTAGGTTTCATTGAAAACGTTTGTGACTGTAACAGAGATTGACAGACGATGTTTACAAATAAGAAAATAATAAAGCAGGTCATTTTGGCGCCCGGTGCCGAAGCTGGGTACAGTCATAGTACTAGTGCCATGCTACGTGCCCCGCGCAAGAGTAATTTGGGCACCCAGCGATCGCCAGACCCTGAATTACAGCTCCCTCAAGTTGTTACAACTCGGAGGGGGAATTGCATTTAACACCACCGGGGATTTGAGCGGCAGCAGGGCGAGCAATCATTCGGCTCATCCTGTGCCCAGAATACCCGCAGCCTAATAATACATACGCAAAAATGAGGTGAGAATAAAAGTTGAAAAGTCAGCAATCATTCAGCATCCATTCAGTTTTTAACTTTTGGTTCAAGGAGATATGGAAATAATGAATCACAGTTACTGGCTAGCAGTCTTGCTTAACAGACTGTATGGAGTTAATATGTTCTTCCCGTGTTTGTAAAGACTTCTTGCCACATTGGCAGTAGTTAATATTAGTACACATGGATATGAATGAATGATTAGTGCCGACATGAGAGATATACAAAAATGGCGAAAGCAGCTGAACGTACCTACCATATGATCCAAATACAACAATTTTATACAAAGCCACACATCAAATTTAAGAACAGCAGAGTAATAGTCACTATATATAAAAGCCTTCCTTCTCCAGGAACTAGGGAAAGGCATACGGATTTCCAAAACCCCAATGTGTGTATAAATTCCCTGGGGATGACACAAACCACTGCACAAAATCATATAACTATAACTCAAAAACCATAGCTCAAAATAATAAAAATCTAGAAATGCATGTACAATACAATGGTGTCACCAAAATAAAACACCCCATCACCACTTATATTGGCATGTGGGCTAGTAATATAGTACTATTCAAAGTACATCATGCTATACCTTCCATTGAAAAACGGCAGCATTACTCTGCAGTTCAATTTGAGGTACAGCATGACTTATTTTGTATAAACTGTAATATTAGTACCTATGTCAATATTCTTGGTGATGGGGTGCTTGATTTTGGTGCTAGTGTTCAACAATAACATAACCAAAATGCTGGGCCATTGTTATCAGTGATGCGTAATTTTTGTGCTTTAACATGGCTAAAGTGGGTTGGGCATCAGAAAGGGATTAACATTACTCGTGGAAGTTAGGGTTTGCTAACAGAAAAGGGATAATATTGGGGAAAGTTAGAGTTAAGCATGAAAGAGAGTTAACATTGGGCATGATTCACAAAGCTTTTTCACCTGTTTTCATCTGTTTTCATCTTATCTATGTTACATTTTTAAGCTCTCAAAGAGCAAAAATATAATATAATTAAGGTAAGAAAAGTAATAATGAAATGTTAATCAGGAACAACTTACTTTAAGTGATTATTTTGCTTATAAAGGTGCTGAAAGGTTATTTTTATTAATTAGGTGATAAGTCATTTATGAGAAGTTTTGTGAATATAGCCCAATGAGGGGGAAAGAATAATTAGGTGATCAATGAGCGCTAAATTCTCCAACAAACACAACACTGCAAACCCAAAATAGCTGAGTACTCATTATCACATTTTACCAGTTCTGTGATTTTCAAGTTCTCATGTCAAATCTACCCAGGCTGGAATCACAAATACACCCCATATTCCAAAACCATACTAGTAGGTTAATTGGGTTCCCCCAAACTGGCCCTAGACTATGGAAGGTATATTTGTCTATAAAACAACAATGCATCATAATAATACTAAGAAATGAGCTTCAATTACAGCTCTGCATACCTTGCTGTGTGGCTCAATAATTTGCCTGCAGTTAGATAATACACCAGCTTGGTCCTCACAAAGGGCCTGATTCACAAAGCGGTGCTAACAGTTAGCACCATGGTGAAAAGTCCTTTATCATGCCTAAACTCTGTTTAGGCATGATAAGTTTAGGTGTGATAAGTTTAGGTGTGATAAGTTTTTAGGTGTGATAAGTTTAAGTACCAACTGGGCTAGCACCGCAGTGCACAGCTGATCAAAAGTTTTGCGCTAGCAAAGTCTGGTGCACTTTGCATAGAGTTTAATGGCGCTGCTTTGCGTGCGGGACTTTGCGTGCGATCTAAACTTATCTAAACTTAGCATGCCTAAACTTATCATGCCTAAACTTATCATGCCTAGTTTAGGCATGATAAAAATGGTTATCACGCCTAAAGTCTTTAACTGGGTTATCACCGCTTTGTGAATCGAGCCCAAAGTCCTGAAGCTGCCCTGCTTAAATTCACAGGCTTTGTCAAAAGGTCACTGATTTTAAATTATAAAAAGCAGAAACCTTCCGATCTTTATAATTCTTCAGTCCATTTCTAAATGGAGCTTGGTGTAAATTCATCATTCTGAAAGAAGGCAACCTGATTCTGTTGCCAGCGTGATATTTGTTGCATGTTTTGAATTCAACCCAATTTTTGACTCATTTTATGACATTTTATTATTACTTCATCTTCATTAAATGTTTTTACTTTTAAACCATACCAGTTGCCTGGCAGTCCTGTTGATCTCTGACTGCTGTAGCGTCTGAAACAAGCATGCGGCAAATGCAGTCAAACGTAAAGGACACCCGGGGTGAAAATAAACTAATGAAATAAACAATTGTATCTATCTTCCTTCTAGAAATAACTTTTTAACCACTTGCCGACCACGTCACGCCGATGGGCATGGACGTGACGGCAGCCCCAGGACCGCCTAATGCCGATCGGCGTAAGGCCCCGTTCACACTTGCGTTTTGCCATGCAAACGGATCGGATCCTGATCGGATCAGGACTTGATCCGGATCGGAACCGTATGGTTTCGATCCCGGATCCGATCCGGATCCGGTCCGTTTGCATCAGGCATGCATCAGGCTGCCATCCGGATCTGTGGGCAAAAAATAGCGAAATTTAAATAAAAAAATGTTGGGGTCAGCAGAAGGTGCGCCTGGTGCACCTGTAGAATCAGGTTCCTCCGCTGTAGGCCTCACCTCCACCTCCGACATTTTGCCAAACAGCTCCAGCATGTCTGTCACTGCTGCTCCACTCCAGACATGCTTGGCCCATGTGTCCCCATCCGAAATGGCCGCTTGGATACGCATAGGAAGTGGGGTAGAACGTCAGGTGTTTGTAGGCAGTGTGTTCTGTGCCTTCCGTTTCCCATTGGTTTCTGTGTTCCGGATGGTGCTGTCAGGCTCAGGTCCGGCTCCGGTCCGGGTGAGTGGGCCAGAGATCCGGACCCAAAAAATAGCGCATGTTGGAAAAGTGTCCAGAGTCCGGATCCGGTCCGGCTCCGTACTGTACGGAACGGACACGTGTGAACGTCTGCATAGCCTTTGCATTGCTATGCAGAACGTATGTTCCGTTTGTACAGTATACGGTCCGGATCCGGCCCGGTGAATCCGGACAGGGAACGCTAATGTGAACCGGGCCTAAGGTCCTTGGGTACTTGGTTTGCAGGAGATTGCGCATGCCAATCCCTGCTTGGATGGTGGAGCTCCACTTCGCCTTTAGCCTCCCAGCGGCGATCGCCGCTAGGAGACTGTTAGACAGCAAAACCGCCATCTAATTAATCTAAGGCTGCGCTGTACTGGGGACAGCTGTGTGGCACGGCTGTCCCCTTCAGAGGCAGGGAAGTGATTGGCTGTCATAGGCTTAAGCCTATGAAAGCCGATCATGCTGATTGGCTGGCGGGGGAGAGAGGGAGGGAGGGGGAATAAAAAGATAAGAAACAAAATAGGCAGATTTATGTAAAAAATAATAAAACAAATATTTATAGAAAAAAACAACAACAACAACAACTGGGGAGTGATCAGACCCCACCAACAGAGAGCTCTGTTGGTGGGGAGAAAAGGGGGAGAAATCACTTGTGTGCTGAATTGTTTGGCCCTGCAGCGAGGCCTTAAAGCTGCAGTGGCCCAATTTGAGAAAAATGGCCTGGTCTTTAGGGGGGTTTAACACTGCAGTCCTCAAGAAGTTAAGATATTCCACAGTTTTATTTTATGTTTAAATCTACTTTTTAAGTTTTAACTGTTTTATTGTTTTTGCTCAATGACACATTCATTGAAGTATGCCAGAGCTAAAATCTATGAACTATTGACCCTTTTTTAATCTCTTTCCTGCTCTCAGAAGCTTCTAGGATGCGGTTGACAGGTGAGTGGTTAGGGAGGGGACCGTGTGGGAGATGTGCCTACACGGGGCGTCCCTGTAAACGACGCAATTCACGATTGCGTCCAACCGAAGCCTCCCACCTGAATGCTAATCTATGTAATTCCTGCTAGGTATGGTACAGCAGGCAAATTGTGTATGACAGTGCACCTGATTGGCTGACTAGCGTCTGCTGGCCAGATAGAGGCAGGATATTGCTCTGACTGGAAGTTAGCAATTGTGTTTGTTGCAGTTGGCATTCAGTTTAGAGGTGGTGGGGTGAGTTCCCTGTAGGTGAGAGGTCCAGGGCTTGCCCGCACTTCCCTCTAGGTGTCGCATGGTGGTTTGGGGGCCCCAGTGAGTGAGAGAGACCTGGGGCCCATGGGCTGTCATGTGGACCAGTGTTTGTGATTTTAAATTTATTTTTTGCAGCTTCTAGGATGCGGTTGACAGGTGAGTGGTTAGGGAGGGGACCGTGTGGGAGATGTGCCTACACGGGGCGTCCCTGTAAACGACGCAATTCACGATTGCGTCCAACCGAAGCCTCCCACCTGAATGCTAATCTATGTAATTCCTGCTAGGTATGGTACAGCAGGCAAAGGGTGTATGACAGTGCACCTGATTGGCTGACTAGCGTCTGCTGGCCAGATAGAGGCAGGATATTGCTCTGACTGGAAGTTAGCAATTGTGTTTGTTGCAGTTGGCATTCAGTTTAGAGGTGGTGGGGTGAGTTCCCTGGAGGTGATAGGTCCAGGGCTTGCCCGCACTTCCCTCTAGGTGTCGCATGGTGGTTTGGGGGCCCCAGTGAGTGAGAGAGACCTGGGGCCCCTGGGCTGTCATGTGGACCAGTGTTTGTGATTTTAAATTTATTTTTTGCAGCTTCTAGGATGCGGTTGACAGGTGAGTGGTTAGGGAGGGGACCGTGTGGGAGATGTGCCTACACGGGGCGTCCCTGTAAACGACGCAATTCACGATTGCGTCCAACCGAAGCCTCCCACCTGAATGCTAAACTATGTAATTCCTGCTAGGTATGGTACAGCAGGCAAAGGGTGTATGACAGTGCACCTGATTGGCTGACTAGCGTCTGCTGGCCAGATAGAGGCAGGATATTGCTCTGACTGGAAGTTAGCAATTGTGTTTGTTGCAGTTGGCATTCAGTTTAGAGGTGGTGGGGTGAGTTCCCTGGAGGTGAGAGGTCCAGGGCTTGCCCGCACTTCCCTCTAGGTGTCACATGGTGGTTTGGGGGCCCCAGTGAGTGAGAGAGACCTGGGGCCCCTGGGCTGTCATGTGGACCAGTGTTTGTGAAGTTAAGATATTCCACAGTTTTATTTTATGTTTAAATCTACTTTTTAAGTTTTAACTGTTTTATTGTTTTTGCTCAATGACACATTCATTGAAGTATGCCAGAGCTAAAATCTATGAACTATTGACCCTTTTTTAATCTCTTTCCTGCTCTCAGAAGCCATTTTCTGCTAGAAAAGTGTTTTATATTTGGAATTTCTTATCAGTGAGGGTCACACTGTAGTCACTTCCTGTCTGGACTGAGTCAGCTACTTACATACCTGATATTTAACTCTTTCAGGCAGAGAAAGAAAAAAAGGAACATAGCCTAGTTATTTGTGTGCTAGGCACTGTACATACCCATGTCTATCTCATCATGTCACGTCACCTCGGGTATCCTTTAAGTCAATCATCTGACCTGCATGCTTGTTCAGGGTCTATTAGAGGCAGAGCAGGACTAGCAGAACATACAGGCAAAGTGCATTGTTTGAAAGGAAATAAATATAGCAGCCTCCATATCCACCTCACTTCAGGTTTCCTTTAAAGTGGATCCGAGATGAAAAACTAACTATAACAAGTAACTTGTCTATATATCTTATCTAAAGTTTAGATGGTTTACACAGCAAATCTAGCTGCAAACAGTTTTAATAGAATATGATTATTTATTCCTGTGATACAATGGCAGCCGCCATGTTGTTTGTAAACATTACACAGAGGCAGGATTATCTGTATCTTGAGCCATCAGCCTAATCCCCTCTCCTCCTCCCTCCTCCCCTCTGCCTCTGAAATCAATGGCTAGTAACACCTCCCCCTCCTCCTGCCCAGTCTGAGCTCCCATGAGCCCTTGCTACTGCCAAGGCTCTCTGAAAACCTGTGGGCGTGGCTTTTTTAGTTTATAGGGAATTAGAGTATTAAAACAAAAACAAAAAAGTATTTGGCTTGAGGAATGCCCTATAAACAATAGGAAAGGAACACAATTATGCAATGTGTAAAAGTTCACCTCGGATCCACTTTAAACATTAATTTTATTACTTATAATGGTATATAAAAATATATAGCATTAAATATAAAATATAACCTAAGAGGAGAAGTTACAGTCTTGAGAAAATGAACACCTAATAATTAATAATAGCATGCATGGGCTACTTTCCTCCAACTGACAACATGTTTTCCAGTCTTTCAGTTAAATAAAAGGACCACGCCAGTTGTTTTACAAGTGAGCAAAAGGCATTTTGAAGGCACAGCGATCCTTATTCCTCACAGATCAGATTATTTTGTCCCTCTGTGTCTGGAGCAAAGCCAATATGAAGGATTTTATTTTCCTCCCACAATAAGCCAGAAAGACACTAATCCCTGAGTGAGAATAAATGTGTTAGGCTCCCAGTATAGTGGACATTTTTTGTGAACACTCTCACAGTTGCTCATAGTCTTGTGATCATGCAGTAGACTTCTCAAGATACATATCATAGATAAATCTACTGCTGGTGTAATGTGATGCATTACTGGGCAATTATCAAAACTATTATCCATTTAGAACAGGGGTCCTCAACCTTTTTAAACCTGGGGCCAGTTCATGGACCCTCAAACTGCTGGGGGGCCAAATCTATCATTTGGAAAGAAAAAGAAAACATTTCATCGTACCTATCTTGTTTTTCCCCAGCTATATGAAAAGATTGATAATACAACATAGAAGATGGGTGTCCAGCACTGCTGTTTTATTTGCGTAGTTGTGCATACATCTTGAACTGCTTGCTAGGGATGCTCAAATCCGTATCCGGATTTCATCCTGTTAATTGCAATCGCCTGTGCGGGCTGGGTGTGGGGGGTCAATCTTACCCAGCTGATGTCTTCTTAGGTCCGTCCCTCGGCGCCTCTCACGATGCGGTCCACGCGCGTCACGTGAGTACAAACACTTCCTCCTTCAACCCGGAAGGAGGAAGTATTTGTACTCAAGTGACCGCCTTGTGGAAAGCATCGTGGGAGGTGCCGAGGGACGGACCTAAGAAGACGTCAGCTAGGTAAGATCGACCCCCCGCCCAGCCCGCACAGGATGAAATCCGGATATCAACTACTCGGCTTTCATCCTGATACGGATTTGAGCATCCCTACTGCTTACAACAGAAGATAAGGGTGCACAAACCTGGTGGCCAGTGGTGTGGTGGGTGCAGGCCACTAAATTCCTGAATGCCACCAGGTTTGTACACCCTTATCTTCTGTTGCAAGCAGTTCAAGATGAATGCACAACTATGCAAATAAGACAACAGCAGTGCTGGAGACCCGTCTAAACATCACTTCAACTTGGTCCAGAGCAGGCAGTGAGACTCAGCCTCATTAGGGGAAACCACATGTTAGTGCTGATACCCATTCGTTTTTCTCCCACATGTTTAATAAGAGATTGGCCTGCAACTGGCCCACACCAGAGAAACCTGTGCTGCACGTTTGCTCGTCCCTACCTCCCCTTATGTGGCCTCTACCTGCGCTGTGTTCAGCATTGTACTCTGCAGTAATGATATGAGCCACGGGTTGCCATAGTGATGTCAAAAGGGGCGGTGACGCGATTTGCCGTGCGGAGCTGGCGCCTCCTCCCCTCGTTGCTTCGTGGAGGGGAGAAAGCAGAAGCTCTGCAAGGCACATCATGTCACTGCCCCTTTGGACATCACCATGGCAGCCCGTGGCTGCTATCTTTACTGTAGAGGACGCTGGATGCAGCGCCGACCAGGGCAGCGTAGTGGGAGGGACGAACAGGAAGTTGTGTAGCACAGGTCTCTGATGTGACGGGAAAGCGCAAACCAATATTTTGATAGAGCTGGGGCAGTGCAGGGTGGCGGGCCGGTCATTTTTATGTGGGGGGCCGGATTGAGGACCTCTGATTAAGAAGCTTCACATTGATGTCGACAATGTTATTTAATAGTTAAGCTTTTTGTTTGTGACCAGGTATCTTATTAAGAACATTCCTGGGTGAGAATGTGATAAGTGTTGAAGCATCTTTAAGTCATTAAAAAAAAGTTTCAAAATAGCTTTCTGATAAATAATGCAAACATATTTCATAATTAAATTCAGTGGGAAAAAGGGGCCACTGCAGCCACCAATTAATAACCAAATGGGAGTAAGGGAGTCTATTGCTACATACAGTCAATTTCCAAGAAGAGAATATCCCGCTACTCTACATGGCTGGGTTAAAATTCCAATCATTAGGCTTTGTTCACATCTGAAATTGAAATTGCTGACGGCAGCGATTTTCGATTTTTTAAGCATTTTTACCCCCCTCCCAGCGTTCCACTGTGAGGTACGATTTTGTGCAAAGTGCTTTTGTAAGCGCTTTTGAAGAGCAATTCCGTTTTGTCACTTCCTGACATCAGTCAGGAAGTGAACTCTTTGACCCAGAAAAGAATAAATACAATGTATTTATTCTTAAAAACGTGAATGCAATTGCCGCATAAAGTGATTTTGTGAGCGTTCTTCCAGGGGCATAGCTAGAAATCACAGGCCTCATAGCAAAATTTTTGTTGGGGCCCACCTTCCAAATGTCACGGTAAACAATTGGAAATGATTGGTCGTGCTTATTAACAGCCAAATTCCTATTAACCAATTGGATCAGATCAACGTAATCGATCCATTTTGGACCGATTCCATTAATCTGATTGAATTGGTTAGAGAGAATTCAGACATTGATGGGCATGACCAACCATTTCCTATCACCACGGTGGAAACGCTCGATGGACCATGAGATTGTACCGTTAATTGTGACCCGTCTCTCCCATATAATGCCACCATATCACCGCTTCTCTGGTACTCTGTCATAAGAAAGTGCCTTCTTGAACCAGGGCAGATCATTTCCCCTAATTATAAAATACGGAATGTTTCTAAATGAGGTTATTATTATCTGGCATAACCTGTAATGTTGGGGATCGTGTAAGTACTTAACATAAGTGTTTGGGTTGATCAGTGGACATGAGTTGGTGATGTGACAGGCTCTGGCAATCGTATTCACCATCACTACCCTATGACTATGGTAGGATTAGATTGTGAGCCCCTATGAGGACAATCAGTGACCTGACTATGTACTCTGTAATGTGCTGCAGAAGATGTAAGTGCTATATAAATACATAATAATAATAATAATAATATGGTAGGACATTAGACTAGACTATGTACTATGCACTGCTGCACAGGGCGCATAGTCTGAACGTCGGAAGTGCTGTTTATACACTTTTGATGTTCTTGCTGATTGAACACTACACACACTGCCGAAATGCTCATGGCAGCGCGTATAGTGTGAACAAGGTCTTAGAGGGTGGACACAGAGAGCTAGAGCGAGCGGTTGGGAAGAGATAAAAAGGAGAACAGCAAGAGAAGGTGAAAGATGAACAAAATATGGAGGGAACACAAGAGGAAGTGTGGACAGAGAGCAAGAGGGAAAGTGGAAAAAGACAGAGGTGGACTGACAGCAAAGGAGATTAAAGAGTATTATGCTTTTAGAATAGGGCTAATACAATACTATGCAAGCCACCATGCTGCAGTGTATAGCAAGCCTGCTTCCCCATAATCGACTCTCTGTACCATTACTGTGTGGAAGAGCAAGCTGCTGGGAAGCCTGTCATGAACATCACTGCACATTTCACACATTCCTTCAGAGCAGTAGCTGTAACAAAACTGTTAATGACCATACAGAACTTATTTACCTGACTTGGCAACCAAGTCTGCAAGTACTCTCCCTCTCTCCCTGGCTGTCTGACATATTGACCTGGCACTGCACGTGATCTTCCTCCTCGAGTGACACTTGCCTGCTTCCCCCTCCCCAAGCAGCACAGAGGTCTGCAGCTGATGTGGTCTCCTCCTGAGATTATCACTGGCACTCGGGGATCAGAAGGCATGGCAAGCCAAGACAGAGGAGTCACCTGGCCACACTGCTCTACAGACTTCTCTCCAACGCAGAGCGTTGCTCCTCCCTCCTGTGTTATAGGCTCGTCACAGCAGCACAGCATTGGCTAGAGGGGAGCTAGTGCTGTTCCTATTGGCCAAATTCTTCTGCTCTTCATCTAGGGTGGGACAATTATACTGTTCCTGGGATGCTGCTATAGACTGGCCAAGCGGTGCTATATTCAGTATGAAAAAGTGACAGATGCGAGGTTATGCAGACCCTCATATTGCCACCTGCACTCATACATACCGGGCCCCCCTTCACCCACACTTTGGCAAGGGCCCTTATAGCAACTGCTCTGGTTGCTATGGTGATTGCTACGCCACTGCGTTCTTCCTATACCTTCTATTAGAGCAAAATCACCCCAAAAATGTTACATGCACCGTTTTGCGGAGCGCAAAGCAGATAAAAAAGGCGATGATATGAACCTTCTCATAGAGAATCATTGCACAAGCGTTTTGTGGGCAATTTTGAAAATTTCCTGTGCTTGAATAAAGGCCAAAAAATGCCCTAGATATAAATGAGCCCTTACTCCAACATCATTAGACACACAGGTAAAAGCTAAGGCGTATTGAAGCAAGACATGGCTCCTTAATCATAGCACTGAGAATGTTACAGCAGCGGAGGGTGAGATAAGTGATCTGGCATCCCCTTTCCCTTTGTGTCTGCGATGCCTGCTCCCTGCTGAGTATTGGCTTGTTTCATCTAGCGGCAGAGGGTGAGACACTGCATAACATCATTGTGTTTCCACTCTTATACCGCTTATTCTTGGTTGCGGAGAATCCATTTCCTAGAACATCCTTGCAGTGTTGGGTCCAACATAGACTCCTGCATTGTTGCAATAGCTGCAATTGTAGAGTGTGGATGTGAAGTAGCTTTCAATGTGCGCAGGTGGTTGTATGTGTATGGGGGCACCTAACAATATGGGGGGTGTTTTTTGAGACGTGTGCATTTTTAATGAGTCTGGCATGTGTTGTTGATCCTAACACAAGTGTGTAATTTTTTAATGTGCAATTAAAATATTGGATTTTTTAACTCTGAGAGCTAGCCATGAATTCATGTATACAGGTTGCCTCTTTTTTTTGGGGGGGGGGGGGGGGGGATTTGTGCTCCTTACGCTTGCAAGTTAAGAGGTTTTTTTTATCTAAGGTTTGGTGCGGCACCTTTGACATTTATATAACATTGTTGAAGGTGTCATCACCATAGCAGTGGTATGTTAGGCCGTGGTTTTGGATTAGTTTTCCAAGCAGTAACATGTTGTGAATAGCAGGGGAGAATGGATTGAGCCAGAGCTAGATTTACCATAAGGCACTGTAGGCACATGCCTACTGGCGCCTGATGATAGAAAGTCGGCTCACTGTGCTCCTCGAGCGCCTCCCGCCCACCTTCCCTATGCAAGTGTAAATAAGGGCTGAGACACACCAGAAAAGCTCCCCAAATGCTAGAGGTTTCAAAAGCTCTTCCCAATGTAATGCTATGGGTTTTTTTTTTTACAAAACCTCATCGCTCCAGTGTGCATAGACACATAGGATAACATTAGCAGGAGGTTTCAAAAATTCAAAACGCTCAGAAAAACTTCTCTGGTGTGCACCAGGCCTGTAAGATAACTTTCCTAGCTCTCGGCATTCCACTGATGAGATCTCCCTTCCATCAGAGGCAACTTAATACTGAGGGCACCTCTAGCTACCTAATACTAATGGGCACCTGTAGCTACTGATGATGGGCAAAGGAAGGAAGGGAGGAGTGACACCTGGGACAGCCAGCACACTTGCAGTGCAGTTTGTGGGGGGTTTGTAGGTTCATGGAGGGAGAAGTGTAGGGTGCCAAAACATCTATGCCTATAGGCTCCTGTGATGTAAATCCGGGCCTGGATTGAGCCCTAGGGCACCCAATACTTAAGTGGTACAGAGGTGGACAGGGAGGGCCCCATAGACACTGGAGTGGGAGAGGGCACACATAGAACCACTGGAGAACTATGCCATCAATGCTGCAGTATTCCTGTAGCCTGCTGCCCTGAGAAGAGATGCACATTCTGTGTACTAGTAAGGAATGCAATTTTATACAAGGGTACTTAAGATACGAGGAGTCTCATTAGGGGGTGGTTTGGTAAACAATTGCTTTTAGGAAGGGGGACATATCTTAATAAAGTTTTAAAAGAAGGAAACGATTGATGTTAGAATTTACGTTGGGCGCCGCGCAATGGGGCAAAGCTGCAGCCTGCGAGCTGGCGCTGGCACCCCATCCCTCCTTACTGTAGTTGGAGGAGGTAGAGGCCCCAGCCATCAGCACTCACTGCACACAGCACCCAACAAGCAACCAAATAAGTGTAAGTGCTGAGAGGGATGTGAGCAACAAAAAAAATGGATTGAAAAAAGGGTTGAAAGTATATTTTCCTTTTCCCATATATAGTTTTGCAAATATCTTACACTATGAAGAATGCAACAGAATCTTAACAATATCCATACTACAGCAAAAAATTTGACTTATAGCCTGATTTATAGAGACAGGTGCAAAAAAGACTAGAATAACAATGAGACCTCTGCATAGAGCCCATAACCAGGTTTCATATCTTGAATGAAACAATGATTTTGATTGGTTGCTCTGGTTAATCGATTCACTTTTACTCTGTTTTTGTTTTGTTTATTTATTGTGTCCCTGTTTCGATAAATTATCCACTCTGTATTGATGGCACAGCTGGCAAACTTGCCTTAGGAAATTTAAAGGACAACTGTAATGAGAGGGAAATGGAGACTGCCATATTTATTGCCTGGCAGTCCTGCTGATCTATTTGGCTGCAGTAGTGTCTGAATAACAACAGAAACAAGCATGTAGCTAATCTTGTAAGATCTGAATATAATGTCAGAAAAACCTAGTATGCTGCATGCTTGTTCAGGGTTAATGGCTAAATATGTTAGAGGCAAAGGATCTGCAGGATAGCCAGGCAACTGGCATTGTTTAAAAGAAAATAAATATGGCAGCCCCTATATCCCTCTCATTACAGTTGTCCTTAAGTTTAACCACTTCCCAACTGAGGGGTCTTACCCCTTGACCACCAGAGCAATTTTCACCTTTCAGCGCTCCTTCCAATCATTTGTCTATAACTTTATTATTACTTATCGCAATGAAATGAACTATATCTTGTTTTTTTCACCACCAATTAGGCTTTTTTTAGGAGGGACATTATGCCAAGAATTATTTTATTCTAAATGTGTTTTAATGGGAAAATAGGAAAAAGTGTGGGAAAAAAATTATTATTTTTCAATTTTCGGCCTTTATAGTTTTTAAATAATGCATGCTACTGTAATTAAAACCCATGAAATGTATTTGCCCATTTGTCCCGGTTATAAAACCGTTTAAATTATGTCCCTATCACAATGTTTGGCGCCAATATTTTAATTGGAAACAAAGGTGCATTGTTTTCAGTTTTGCGTCCATCCCGAATTACAAGCCTATAATTTATAAAGTAACAGTGTTATACCCTCTTGACATAAATATTTAAAAAGTTCAGTCCCTAAGGTAACTATTTATGTATTTTTTTTAATTGTAATTTTTTTTTTTATTACAAAAAAAAAAAAATTGGGGAATGTGGGAGGTAAGGAGTTAATTTTTTGTGTAAAACTAATTTATTTGTATGTGAAAAATGCTTTAGGGTGTAGTTTTACTATTTATTATTATTATTATTATTATTATTTAGTATTTATATAGCGCCGACATATTACGCAGCGCTGTACAGTGTATATATATATATCTTGTCACTAACTGTCCCTCAAAGGAGCTCACAATCTAATCCCTACCATTGCCATATGTCTATATTATGTAGTGTAAGTACTGTAGTCTAGGGCCAATTTTAGGGGGAGCCAATTAACTTATCCGTATGTTTTTGGAATGCGGGAGGAAACCGGAGTGCCCGGAGGAAACCCACGCAGACACAGAGAGAACATACAAACTCTTTGCAGATAGTGTCCTGGCTGGGATACGAACCAGGGACCCAGCGCTGCAAGGCGAGAGAGCTAACCACTACGCCACCGTGCCGCAACAGTAACTTTTTGTTTAATGCGACCTGCAAGCGTCCTTCCGGACGCTTGCAGGAAGTAATAGGAGGCTGGGAAATTTTCTTTTTGTTCTTTTTGTTTAATGCGACCTGCAAGCGTCCTTCCGGACGCTTGTAGGAAGTAATAGGAGGCTGGGAAATTTTCTTTTTTTTCACAATGATCGCGCTGCTTATCGGAGAAGCAGCGGATCATTGCGGGGCTTAAATCAACGAACGGGAATGGATTTTCCCGTTCATTGATCTCCGGGCGAGCGGTCGGCGGCGTGTTTACGAGCGGGAGTGCGCGCTAGGGCGCGCAGGATCGCGGGCAGCGGCGGGAGAATGGAAAGTACGGATTTCTCCGTCCCTGGGGGTGAAAGGATGCAAAAAGGGACAGAGAAATCCGTATAAGTGGGGGTTAAGTGGTTAAAGAGGGATTATCAGCCACAAAATCAATTTCCATTTAACCACTACTCTGAGTTTAACATACAGCCAGGAACCTTACCCTGCATTGCAAGCACTTCAACCTATTCAGACATGTTTTTGCTGTAATAAATCTTATCTCAGTCACCTTGCTCTATTTTTTGCCATTGCCAAAAAGAAGGAAGCTTGTCATCACCCCTTCCACATTCCTGTTCCTCCCTGATTGGCTGAGGGCAGTTCAGTGAGCTGCTGAAATCTGAACTATGCTATGCTCATATGTGTTTACAAAGCAAGCTAGCTATAACAATGCAGTTTCTAGGCAGAAAAAAGTAAGGGAGGAAATTACAACAGGATATTTACTATATACAATTCACTGAAATCAAAATGTGCACAGTACAATACATCTGTTATGCAAGTAGAACAAGTAGTTATTTACTATATGTGTTTTTTGTGGCTGTCCCTGCTGATTTAAGTAGTCATTGGCCGAGCATTCCTATTGTAGTCCACCAGTCAGCTCTGGGTGCAGTGATCCTTTAGCATAAACTTTATACCATTACTTTTTATTGTCCATAGAAAATGTAATCAAATTGCATACAATCTTCGCCTATCCCATGTTGCAAAATCCAATATGTCACCGGCTGGCAAAAACTTGTAGCAGGTTAGATGCTTCGATTCAATCACAACTACAGGACATTTCCCAGAGGCTCAGTTTATAAGCTATGTATAAAGCTATGTATAAAGCATACAGTGATTAATGTACTGAGCTGATAACAATCATCTCATTGTCAGCTAAAGGTTTCTGCTCTCTGATCTTGGTTAGAGAAAAGGCAGGGTTGCTGGGCATGAGCCTGTCCTATTAAACAGTAGCAGTCATTGAAATTCCAGGTCAGGATTTAAGGACATGTTATACAAAGTATAAATGAAAAACCTGGCTCCCACCAGCATGAAGTAATAGAAAGAAAGCCATACCGGCAGCAGGGAGTGAATTAAGCCAATTATATCAATGCAATGATCATAAGACATAGTACACACTGTCTATTGTGAGCCTGCATGATGCCCTGAAAAAAACATGCTGTGCTCCCACTACAGTGTAGAGGAGCTGGGTCACATAGTGCGCTGTTGAATATTGGCCACATGCAGTGATAGGTCTTGTTAATCACTATTTACTGGTTGCCTGTTCCACAAAAGCTTTCATCTGCCCCCTCCCTCCCACTTCGTTTGAAATGGCAACTTTAATGTTTCCATATCACATCCTTGTGGCCGAGTTTTCTTTTTGCCAAGATAATCTTATCATTAAATTATATTTTAAAAAAAGAGCCACGAAGAAGAGAGCTGTCCCATTTATGATTAAAAAAAAATTTGCCTGCATAATATTTTGCATTTGTTTATTAAATTCCCTGAGAGGATAAAGGCCCCATTAATCAAAGTCAGGGAAGCACGGTATTTCCCTCTGTGCTTGTACAGTATGCAGATATTTGTTAACACATGCTGCACATATTTCCACCCAGTCCAAGTGGAAACATTTAAAAATGTTTCAGGTTGTGGTATGTTTTCATAAATAATAAATGACAGTAGGCATTCCCTCCTTATCTTCTAAATATTGAGGATATCATGTGAGGAGAGGAGCTTGGTGGGAGATAGGGGTGCTGCATCCAGAACTCATGACACACACCCCTCACTACCTTATGAGAGGTGGTATGACCTAGACCAGTGTTCCCCAACCCTGTCCTCAAGGCCCACCAACAGTACATGTTTTGCAGAAAACCACAAACCTGCACAGGTGAGGTAATCAGTGTCTCAGCAGAGCTGATTAACTACCTCTCTGGATTTCCACAAAACATGCACTGTTGGTGGGCCCTGAAGATAGGGTTGGGGAACACTGACCTAGACTACTGGCCTATCCACGGACAATCCATGGACAAATGTAAATGTAAAGAGAAGAAGCAGCCATGTGATAGTGTGACTTGCCCTTTTGTAGCCTTCTAAAATGAGATTTCAATGTATTTTTTTTTTGCAATGCTGCTATAAAAACTCTGGACTTAGAAATATGGGGAAACAGTGAGATATGTAGAGGCTGCTAAACTAGTAAAGGTGACAACACAAGACTGATGGCCTGAGGAGAGTACAAGTATTAACTATGGTCAGAGGCAATTCACAAACATTCACATACACAAGCCCTCATTGCTCTGATTGTTCGGCCTGAGTGTGACAAAGTGACATAGGGCCTGATGCACAAACTGCCAGTATTGCCACCAGTACCAATGCCAGTACAGTATCTAGTGTTGTGCAATCAACTCGACATGTGGTATATGGGCAATGCAAGTGTTGCTACAGAAGCGTGCATTAAGTCACTTGCTTAATGTACATTACCATAACGACGCTCTTGTTACCCATGTACTGCAGGTTGCGCTAACTGCGCAATATGCAGTACTCTGCTGGTATTAGCACCTGTAATATTGCAGTGCACTGCTTATGCACTGCTTGCTTACTGGTAGTTTGTGCATCAGGTCAATACACTCTTGTTATACTGCTTTGTCAGGCAGGCCAAGGAAGAATCACAATTGTTTAGTATTGCATGCCTAAAATGTAATATATTTATAGTGCTCGACTCAGCAGGTCCTGGTCTGTCAATAATGCTGCTACAAAAACAGCACTGAACCCTCAAAGATGTGCTGTGAAGGGTAATAGGGTGTCACTTAAATAGCTGAAAATGTCCAATCATAGCATATGAAATCCTACAGTAACCACAGTCATTTTTACAGTTTGAGTCTGAACATTATGTTTAAAATCCTGCTTTGAGAAGGCTCTGTTGTGCTAATATTTACAACAAAACTGCTATTTATCTAAATTTACATTTGAAAAAAACAAAAAAACGTGTGATCTGTATAAATCTTGGCATTAAATAGTGATTAATAATGTAGTATAAAAAATATGGTTTCAAGAAACAAAAGATTTGGCTCAAGGATTTGGGCCTGGCCACCCAGCTACTGAGTCCTTTATAAAACAAAATTGCCACGGAAATGCTTACAAATACCAAGACGTGGAAACATGGTCTTTGAAACATAGTGAATGTTCAAATTCATCTTAAACTGGAAAACTATTATACCATGAACAATATACTGTATGTAATAAAAATCATCATTTAGAAGTTAATTTGCAGCCAGCTATAATTTTTTTTAGACAAGACAGATATTTTTAACAGGGATGCGCATCCGGATTCATCCGAATGTTTTTATGCTATCCGAATCGAATTTTGATTCCGGATTTTTTTTAAAAATCCGAATAGCTATCTGCGGATATTTGGACCCATAACACGGATATCCTCGGATATTGCAGATATCCGGATCCGATTAAAAAGTAAAATACAGCCGAACGTGCTGTATTGGAGCATTGGATTTGGTAAAGTCTTAGGCCAATGTGTTGTAAGACACAAGCAAGCTTTAGGTTAGCAGGAATGGTTGCATGGCCACCTAGCTTTTCACCCTTCCCACCCTTGCCCTGGAATCTTCCAGACTTCAAATTCAGCCTGTAGTGTTGGTGGTATAGTGGTGAGCATAGCTGCCTTCCAAGTAGTTGACCTGGGTTCGATTCCTGGCCAATGTATGTGAGCTTGTTTTTGACATCCTACAAATCCCTGGAAAACATGACAAAACAAGGGAGGAGGAGGAGAGAGAGACAGATATTTTTTGCTTCCAAAATGGTTTGGAAGCATTTTAACCACTTGAGGACCTAAGGCTTTCTACCCCTTAAGGACCGGCCACTTTTTTTCCATTCAGACCACTGCAGCTTTCACGGTTTATTGCTCGCTCATACAACCTACCACCTAAATGAATTTTGGCTCCTTTTCTTGTCACTAATAAAGCTTTCTTTTGGTGCTATTTGATTGCTCCTGCAATTTTTACTTTTTATTATATTCATCAAAAAAGACATGAATTTTGGCAAAAAAATGATTTTTTTTAACTTTCTGTGCTGACATTTTTCAAATAAAGTAAAATTTCTGTATACATGCAGCGCGAAAAATGTGGACAAACATGTTTTTGATAAAAAAAAACCATTCAGTGTATATTTATTGGTTTGGGTAAAAGTTATAGCGTTTACAAACTATGGTGCAAAAAGTTAATTTTCTCATTTTCAAGCATCTATGACTTTTCTGACCCCCTGTCATGTTTCATGAGGGGCTAGAATTCCAGGATAGTATAAATACCCCCCAAATTACCCCATTTTGGAAAGAAGACATCCCAAAGTATTCACTGAGAGGCATAGTGAGTTCATAGAAGATATTATTTTTTGTCACAAGTAAGCGGAAAATGACACTTTGTGAGAAAAAAAAAAAAAGTTTCCATTTCTTCTAACTTGCGACAAAAAAAAAATGAAATCTGCCACGGACTCACCATGCCCCTCTCTGAATACTTTGAAGGGTCTACTTTCCAAAATGGGGTCATTTGTGGGGTGTGTTTACTGTCCTGACATTTTGGGGGGTGCTAAATTGTAAGCACCCCTGTAAAGCCTAAAGGTGCTCATTGGACTTTGGCCCCCTTAGCGCAGTTAGGCTGCAAAAAAGTGCCACACATGTGGTATTGCCGTACTCAGGAGAAGTAGTATAATGTGTTTTGGGGTGTATTTTTACACATACCCATGCTGGGTGGGAGAAATATCTCTGTAAATGACAATTTGTTAATTTTTTTTACACACAATTGTCCATTTACAGAGATCTTTCTCCCACTCAGCATGGGTATGTGTAAAAATACACCACAAAACACATTATACTACTTCTCCTGAATACGGCGATACCACATGTGTGGCACTTTTTTGCACCCTAACTGCGCTAAAGGGCCCAAAGTCCAATGAGTACCTTTAGGATTTCACAGGTCATTTTGAGAAATTTCGTTTCAAGACTACTCCTCACGGTTTAGGGCCCCTAAAATGCCAGGGCAGTATAGGAACCCCACAAATGACCCCATTTTAGAAAGAAGACACCCCAAGGTATTCCGTTAGGAGTATGGTGAGTTCATAGAAGATTTTATTTTTTGTCAAAAGTTAGCGGAAATTGATTTTTATTGTTTTTTTTTCACAAAGTGTCATTTTTCACTAACTTGTGACAAAAAATAAAATCTTCTATGAACTCGCCATACACCTAATGGAATACCTTGGGGTGTCTTCTTTCTAAAATAGGGTCACTTGTGGGGTTCCTATACTGCCCTTGCATTTTAGGGGCCCTAAACCGCGAGTAGTAGTCTAGAAAACAAATGCCTCAAAATGACCTGTGAATAGGACGTTGGGCCCCTTAGCGCACCTAGGCTGCAAAAAAGTGTCACATATGTGGTACCGCCGTACTCAGGAAAAGTAGTATAATGTGTTTTGGGGTGTATTTTTACACATACCCATGCTGGGTGGGAGAAATTTCTATGTAATATAGTCTCAGGGGGTGGTTAGAGGGGAAAATAGATGCAATCAATGCACTGGGGAGGTGATTGGAAGGGGGACTGAGGGGGATCTGAGGGTTTGGCCGAGTGATCAGGAGCCCACACGGGGCAAATTGGGGCCTGATCTTATGGGTAGGTGTGCTAGGGGGTGACAGGAGGTGATTGATGGGTGTCTCAAGGTGTGATTAGAGGGGGGAATAGATGCAAGCAATGCACTGGCGAGGTGATCAGGGCTGGGGTCTGAGGGCATTCTGAGGGTGTGGGCGGGTGATTGAGTGCCCTAGGGGCAGATAGGGGTCTAATCTGATAGGTAGCAGTGACAGGGGGTGATTGATGGGTAATTAGTGGGTGTTTAGGGTAGAGAACAGATGTAAACACTGCACTTGGGAGGTGATCGGACGTCGGATCTGCGGGCGATCTATTGGTGTGGGTGGGTGATCAGATTGCCCGCAAGGGGCAGGTTAGGGGCTGATTGATGGGTGGCAGTGACAGCGGGTGATTGATGGGTGGCAGTGACAGGGGGTGATTGATGGGTGGCAGTGACAGGGGGTGATTGATGGGTGATTGATAGGTGATTGACAGGTAATCAGTGGGTTATTACAGGGGAGAACAGATGTAAATATTGCACTGGCGAATTGATAAGGGGGGATCTGAGGGCAATCTGAGCGTGTAGGCGGGCGATTGGGTGCCCGCAAGGGGCAGATTAGGGTCTGATCTGATGGGTAACAGTGACAGGTGGTGATAGGGGGTGATTGATGGGTAATTAGTGGGTGTTTAGAGGAGAGAATAGATGGAAACACTGCGCTTGGGTGGTGATCTGATGTCGGATCTGCGGGCGATCTATTGGTGTGGGTGGGTGATCAGTTTGCCCGCAAGGGGCAGGTTAGGGGCTGATTGTTGGGTGGCAGTGACAGGGGGTGATTGATGGGTGATAGGTGATTGGCAGGTGATTGACAGGTGATCAGTGGGTTATTACAGGGAAGGCCAGATGTAATTAATGCACTGGCGAATTGATAAGGGGGGGGGGGGGGGTCTGAGGGCAATCTGAGCGTGTGGGCGGGTGATTGGGTGCCCGCAAGGGGCAGATTAGGGTCTGATCTGATAGGTAACAGTGACGGTTGGTGATAGGGGGTGATTGATGGGTGATTGATGGGTAATTAGTGGGTGTTTAGAGAAGATAACAGATGTAAACAATACATTTGGGAGGTAATCTGACGGCGGGTTTGCAGGCGATCTAATGGTGTGGGTGGGTGATCAGATTGCCCGCAAGGGGCAGGTTAGGGGCTGATTGATGGGTGGCAGTGACAGGGGGTGACAGGGGGTGATTGATGGGTGATAGGTGATTGGCAGGTGATTGACAGGTGATCAGTGGGTTATTACAGGGAAGAACAGATGTAATTAATGCACTGGTGAATTGATAAGGGGGGGTCAGAGGGCAATCTGAGCGTGTGGGCGGGTGATTGGGTGCCCGCAAGGGGCAGATTAGGGTCTGATCTGATAGGTAAAAGTGACAGGTGGTG
The DNA here is from genome assembly GCF_040937935.1 of Hyperolius riggenbachi. NCBI lineage: Eukaryota > Metazoa > Chordata > Amphibia > Anura > Hyperoliidae > Hyperolius > Hyperolius riggenbachi. The sequence goes on from NC_090647.1 coordinate 304,768,247, forward strand.
ATAGGGGGTGATTGATGGGTAATTAGTGGGTGTTTAGAGTAGAGAATAGATGTAAACAATGGATTTGGGAGGTGATCTGATGTCGGATCTGCGGGCGATCTATTGGTGTGGGGGGGTGATCAGATTGCCCGCAAGGGGCAGGTTAGGGGCTGATTGATGGGTGGCAGTGACGGGGTGATTGACGGGTGATTGACGGGTGATTGACAGGTGATTGACAGGTGATCAGGGGGGATAGATGCATACAGTACATGGGGGGGGGGGGTCTGGGGGGGGGGGGGTCTGGGGAGAATCTGAGGGGTGGGGGGGTGATCAGGAGGGAGCGGGGGGCAGGGGGGGGATAAAAAAAATAGCGTTGACAGATAGTGACAGGGAGTGATTGATGGGTGATTAGGGGGGTGATTGGGTGCAAACAGGGGTCTGGGGGGTGGGCAGGGGGGGTCTGATGGGTGCTGTGGGCGATCTGGGGCAGGGGGGGGGGAAATCAGTGTGCTTGGTGCAGACTAGGGTGGCTGCAGCCTGCCCTGGTGGTCCCTCGGACATTGGGACCACCAGGGCAGGAGGCAGCCTGTATAATACACTTTGTAAACATTACAAAGTGTATTATACACTTTGTATGCGGCGATCGTCGGGTTAACATCCCGCCGGCGCTTCTGTATGGCCGGCGGGATGTTGCGGCGGGTGAGTGGCGCCAGGCGGAGGATCACGTCACGGATGACGCGATCGCTCCGCCCATGCCCATACAAGGACCGCCGCATTTTGTCAATACGGCGGTCCTTGCGGCGTCCACTTCCCGGCCGCCAATTGTATATACGGCGGTCGGGAAGTGGTTAAGGCCATTTCCAGTTTTCAATCCGATATCCGAATCCGACCGGATATTGGGTTCGTATATACGATTCTATTCGGATACCCAAAAGTTCGTATTCCGATATCCGATTCGGATCCGTATATCTGGGTATCCGGATCCGAATCTATTCGGATTTTAAAAATTTGTATCCGAGCACCCCTGACTTTAAATGATGATTCTCTGCTATTATGGCAATAAACATACTGTTTGGTTAAAAATATTCTCCCACATCTCTCTGCTTAAGTCATTTGAAAACGTTTTTTTGCAGTGATCATTGTGTTAACATTCAACTATAAGGAAATGTTTGGGTGAGAAGGTCTGTATTATCATTATTATTTTTTTTTAGTATTAATATAGCACTGACATCTTCCACAGCGCTGTACAGAGTATATTGTCTTGTCACTTAACAGTCCCTCAGAGGGGCTCACAATCTAATCCTACCATAGTTACATGTCTATGTATGTATTGTGTAGTGTATGTAAAGGGGACAATTGTCTAGGGACATTTTTAGGGGGAAGTGGATTCATTTATCTGTACGTTTTTATGATGTTGGAGGAAACCGGAGTGCTCAGAGGAAACCCAAGAAGACACAGAAAGAACATATACATTTTGTGCAGATAGTGCCCTGGCTAGGATTCAAACCAGGGAACTAGCGATGCAAGGCAAGAGTTCTAACCACTATGCTAATGTGCTGCCCATGGTACTGTATAAGGCCTTTTTCACACAGGAGGCTGAAGGCATTGAAATCAGCACCTGCCAGCTGCTCCCATGCAGCTGCTAGGCAATAGGAGCCCTTGGTATGGGCAGCTGGGAGGCATCTCTCTCCTGGGGTCACATCAGAGCACAGCCGCATCTGCACTCAGACGCAATATGATGCAATTTCCTGCTGCCAGTCACACTGCAAGTCAAGAGCTCACAAAAAAACACTGCCATTCAGCCGTGTGAATTTGCAGCCAGAAACTGCTCAGTGGCTGGCATATTGGAGGCTTAACTGCTTGCTAAACATGTGAAAGAGTGCTTACAACTCCGGGTAGTATCACTTTTATTACATTTTCCCTTTTCTCTTACCAATTGAGGTACCGGTAATAACCTGGCCACAGTGTCAGGCACAAGAAAAGCAACAGCTATCTGTGGTGAAGTTTGGTAAACCCGGTGTGTAACCACAAAGGATCTTTAAATGTGCCTCTAGGGATCCCCATTGGTCCCTTAACATGGGGATCCCCGACCTGTGGTCCGCGGCCCACTGGTGGTCCGCAGGACGTTTTCAGTTGGGCCGCGGGACTGTCCTCTTGCCTGCCCCCTCCGCCCGTCCCCCTTCGCGGCCGCCGCTGCTGTTACCTTTGGTGGCCGCTTGGTCTCTTACATTCCCCTTCTCTCTCTCTTGCCAGCGTGTGAGTCACAGCAGTGCGCCCCGTGGTTGCTGTGATGGAGAGGGAGGAAGCAGGAGAGAGCGGCTTCCTGTAGCGGCGCGCCGTTACTATGGGAACCGCTCTCTCTTTCCTGCTTCTTCCCTCTCCATCACAGCAGCCACGGGGCGCACTGCTGTGACTCACTCGCTGGCAAGAGAGAGAGAAGGGGAATGTAAAGAGACCGCCGGCAAAGGTAACTGCAGCGGCGGCCACAGGGGGAGGGGTGTGGGCGGGGGCTACTATACTGGGGCCCAATGCTAGCTATACTTGGGCACTATACTAGCCGTACTGGGCACTATACTAGCCGTACTAGGCACTATACTATCCGTACTGGGCACTATACTAGCCGTACCTGGCACTATACTGGCTGTACTGGGGCACTATACTAGCTATATTGGGGCACTATACTAGCTATACTGGGGCATACTAACTATACTGGGGCACTATACTAGCTATACTGGGGCACTATACTAGCTATACTAGGCACTAGACTAGCTATACTAGGCACTATACTAGCCATACTGGGCACTATACTGGCTGTACTGGGGCACTATACTAGCTATATTGGGGCATGCTAGCTATACTGGGGCACTATACTAGCTATACTGGGGCATACTAACTATACTGGGGCACTATACTACCTATACTGGGGCACTATACTACCTATACCGGGGCACTATACTAGCTATACTGGGGCACTATACTAGCTATATTGGGGCACTATACTGGGGCATACTAGCTATACTGGGGCACTATACTACCTATACTGGGGCATACTAACTATACTGCGGCACTATACTACCTATACTGGGGCACTATACTAGCCATATTGGGCACTCTGCTAGCTATACTGGGGCACTATACTACCTATACCGGGGTACACTAGCTATACTGGGGCACTGCACTATACTAGCCATACTGGGCACTATACTAGCTATACTGGGGCACTACCTACCTATACTGGGCACTATATTAGCTTTACTGGGCACTATACTAGCTATACTGGGGCAACTGTACTAGCCATACTGAGGCAACTAAACTCCCTATACTGGGGCAACTAGGCTAGCTATGCCCCCCCCCCCCCCCGGTAACCCGATGTACACAACATTGTCCCGTCCCGTCTACCCCCCCCTCCCCCCGCAGGGCCCCGGACAGAAATTTGGTCAGTAAGTGGTCCCCGGGCCGGAAAAGGTTGGGGACCCCTGCGTTAACAGACCAATGGAAATCCTTCTCAGGGATTCCTGATTGGTGATAAGGGGGTTCATGGAGACCCAGATCAGGCCCCCTGAAGTTCAGAGTAGTCAGCAGAGGAGAGAAATAACTCACCTTTCCAGGCTCCACCGATGGTCCACCTTCTCCCAGACATCCAGATAAAATAGCAGGAACTATACAAACTGCGGCTATAAAAAGCAGGTGGCATATTAACACGGGCGACTACTGCAGCAGCCAGACTACCCCGACATCTCCAGCTCCCTTTCTTCCTGTTCTGACTTTAAATATTTACGTGATGTACAACTTATATCTACATACCAGTGGCGTAGGGCCCGCGGTCGCAACGGTCGCCTTGGCGACCGGGCCCGGTTCCTGAGGAGGCGGGGAGGGGCCCAGGGGGGCCCATGTCCGTTTAGGGGGCCATGTGAGCTATTGGGTGGGGGGAGCTGCAGCCGCGGGGAGGGCAGCCCGACCTCTCCCTCCCTTCCACTCCCCGGGCCCCACCCCCCTCAGATGCAGAGTGACGCGCACGGAAGCGCTGTAGGCACAACTCACCTCCCTGCATTCCAATCGCCGCTGATCTCCTCTCTGCATAGAAGCTGATACACGCACTGCTTCCGGCTAAACATGAAGCAGTGTGTGTATCAGCATCTACACAGAGCGGGAGGAGATCAGCGGCGATTGGAACCAGGGACGGAGGTGAGTTCTGCCTACAGCGCTTCCGTGCGCGCTCACTCTGCATCTGAGAGGGGGGCCCCGGGGAGAGAAAGGGAGGGAGAGGTCGGGCTGCCCTCCCCGCGGCTGCGGCTCCCCCCTCCACTATGGGGGGCACCTACCTACCGACCTACCTACCCTATCCTATCCTATCCTGGGGGGCAGCTACCTAACCTATCCTGGGGGGCAGCTACCTACCTAATCTATCCTTACCTACCTAACCTATCCTGAGGGGGAAGCTACCTAATCTATCCTGGGGGGGCAGCTACCTAATCTATCCTGGGGGGCACCTACCTAATCTAACCTATCCTGGGGGGTACCTACCTAATCTAACCTATACTGGGGGGCACCTACCTAATCTAACCTTATACTGGGGGGCAGCTACCTAATCTATCCTGGGGGGCAGCTACCTAATCTAACCTATACTGGGGGGCACCTACCTAATTTAACCTATAATGGGGGGCACCTACCTAATCTATCCTATACTGGGGGGCACCTACCTAATCTAACCTATACTGGGGGGCACCTACCTATACTGGGGGGCAGCTACCTAATCTAACCTATACTGGGGGGCACCTACCTACCTAACCTATCCTGGGGGGGCAGCTACCTAATCTAACCTATCCTATCCTGGGGGGCAGCTACCTAATCTATCCTGGGGGGCAGCTACCTAACCTATCCTGGAGGGCAGCTACCTACTCTAACCTATCCTGGGGGGCAGCTACCTACTCTAACCTATCCTGGGGGGCAGCTACCTACTTTAACCTATCCTGGGGGGCAGCTACCTAATCTATCCTGGGGGGGAGCTACCTAATCTATCCTGGGGGGCAGCTACCTAATCTAACCTATCCTGGGGGGTACCTACCTAATCTAACCTACCCCCCCTCTTCCCCCCCCCCACCAATAAATAAATAAATAAAATAAATTATAAATTTATATATATATCAAGAAGATTATCTGCATCTAAAATGTGCAGTTAGCAGACTGCTTGGCTATCATATTAGGCTAGCTACTCATGTGTTTCCACTATCTTTGATGTTAGTTTGCTGAATGTGCTTTTCAGTTTATTTTTTGCTTCATGTTAGTTCCTCTTTCTGAAGCCAAATCGTCTAAATCTTCTAAAGCCAAATCTTCTCAGGTCAACAAAATAATAAAGCTTGGATGTTGTATGCAATAATACAGTGATCAAGACAGATGAATATGATATCATGATGAATGTATCTAGCCTACTAACATTTTGAGTGTTATCCAAATAAAATTACATACCTTAAACGGATGGTTTGAGCTAAACAAAAAAAAAAGTGCCAAACACAAAACATTTTGATCTCAGGGAATGTGCACATGATATTCTAAAATAGTAGAAGCAAAATAGAAAAATAAGAATCATTCACATAAGGTAACAATTGTAGTAACACCCCACATGACATTTAAAGGACCACTACAATGAAAAATTGTAACATTTAAAATACATACATATAAGATGTACATTTGTCACAGAGTAGAATGCTGTCACAGAAGTTAGTGAACATTTGACTAGCCCATCTCCTCATGGGGTATTCTCAGGGTTTTCTTTCTTTTCAAGAAGCACTTAAAGGAAACCTAAACTGAGAGGGATATAGATGTTTCCTTTTAAACAATACCAGTTGCCTGGCTGTCCTGCTGATCTCTTTGGCTGTAGTAGTAGCTGGATCACACACCTGAAACAAGCATGCAGCTAACCCAGTCAGGCTTCAGTCAGAACACCTGATCTGCATGTTTGTTTGTTTAGGGGCTGTGGCTGAAAGTATTGGAGACACAGGATCAGCAGGAGAGTCGGGCAACTAGTATGATTTTAAAAGGAAAAATCCACATCCTTCTCAGTTTAGGTTCCCTTTAATGAACTTAGGAGTTGCTCAGTCTAACTGTCAAAATAGTGTGCAAATAAGAAGGGGGGCTGGTCAACATCTTTGTATAGATCATTTTTCAAGGATTGCTTTGGTAAAGAATATGGCCCTTATTCAATTCACTGTTCCTCCTAAATTTTCTCCTAGGAGATCAATTTTCATCTTCTGCTTCAATTTTTTTTTCGAGCCACCAGCTGGACGTGAATAATGTTGACGGTACTTTTTCACCAGTTTTTTGGTACTTTTCTAATTGCAGAGTGATAAAAAGTTATTTTAAACAAAAAAAATGAAAAATTATCTCCTAGGAGAAAAAGTGTATTAGATAAGGGCCTCTGGGGTTGATGCGCTAAACTGCAGTAGTATTGCTGTGCACAAACAGCAATATTACCATTACTACTGGTACCCACGGTACACATGAGTAGCTTGAATGTTGCTAAGGGAACGTGTGGTAGCAATGCACGGCAAAGTAGCTTGTGCTACTTGAGTACCTCTGCCAGTAGTAATGATTATATTGCTGTGCTCTGTCTGAGCACAGCAATATCACCGCAGTTAAGAGCATCAGCCCTCATATGAGATACTCAGAGTCTAACAATGAGAAGGTGTACTAGCCCAAAAACATATTTGACAATGATATAGAATAATATAATGATATAGAATAATTTATAGTGCATTTTTTACTCTGGGAGAAATGTTTCTTATGTATGTGTTTACGTGGATTTTAAAGGAATACTATCGATTCACATAATTTTTTCAATTGACACAGGAATTGTTTGGGAAGTGCTGCTTAGTACTGGTGTATACATTTTAGTAGCAACTTCTTTGTTTACTGTCATCAAAATACATTCAAACTTTACTGATGCCAAAACTGACGGCTGACTGAGCCATGAGGAGAGGGGAAATTCCCCTCACACTCGATCAGTTAACTCTATGTGTAGCTCTGTGTGTGACAGAGAAGAGAGCTCCCAACAGCTGCAGCTCCTGTGTCCTGTGTTTCTGACTGACCTGTCTAAAGAGAACAGAGGAAATGTAACTAATTGTCACAGCTTTTCATACTGTTTTTGTTTTCAGAGTTTGATATGTTTGATATTTGCTTTCTGTAGTCTGATATGCAACTCTGGCTGTGCATTGAAGCAGACACCCCTTCTGCAATTGATTTGTCCCAATATAGCTAAATCCTACCCTCAATAAATTACAGTTTTTGCCTCTGATACTTAACATGAAAAATAGGAAAATGTTTACACAGCTACTTAGACATTATTTGCACACTGTCATTTTAGAACACTTGGGTATCGATAGTATTCCTTTAAGTTTTACAAATTATTGATTACATGATAGTGGTACTTTAACCACTTAACTACAATCTAACTTATTAAAAATGTCCTGCTTGAGCCTGTTAACGGCTCCAGGACATTTTAATGAGTCGCTTGCTTCCACCGCCGCTCCGCACATGTGCGCGCCACTCCTGCCGCCGTTTTTCGTCGGGTCACCGCGATCTGGGATTGGGGAAGAGGACTGAGCGGTCCTCTACCCAATCGCAATGCCTGGAATGAATGGAGGTGACTGCGATCAGCGGCCACGTCCATTCATAACACAGCAAACAGTCACAGCATAGTAAAATGTAGAAAAAAAAAAGTGAGCACTTTCTATTAAACAGGAGAGTGTTCACTAGCGCCATCTTGTGGCCAAAAAGTAAAATTACAAATACAGGCAATACATACACATACACCTATTAAATATCAATAACATTAATAACTTACCCTTCCAAAGCCCCCCCCCCCCCAAAAAAAAAAAAAACTTGTAAAAGTAAAAAGATCAGTTTAAAAAAAAAATACATAAATAGTTGCCTTAGGGACTCAGCTTTATTAATCTATATTTTATAAGGGAAAATTACTTTTACTTTACTACAAAGGGGCTTGCAATTATGGACCGGACAAAAAACAAAACAAAACAGAAAAATAACACCTATATTTCCAAATAATATATTGTCATCATACATTGTGATAGGGACATATTTTAAACGGTTTAATAATCGGAACAATTGGGCAAATAAAATGTGTACATTTTAGCCACAGGAGAACGATTTATTTTAAAACTATAATGACTGAAAACTGAGAAATAATTAATTTGTTTCCATTATTTTCTTATTTTTCCCATTAAAATGGATTTAGAATAAAAAAAAATTCTTAGCAAAATGTACTACCCACAGAAGCCTAATTGGTGGCAGAAAAAACAAGGTATAGATCATTTTGTTGTGATAAGTAGTAATATAAAGTTATTGGTGAATAAAAGGGAGGAGCACTGACAGGTGAAAATTGCTCTGGTCCATTGGTTTTGGGGGTGAAGTGGGTAAATTGAATGAGTCCTAGCATTCTGACACGCCTACAGTAAATGTTATTGAATGAATGTTTATCTAGTCCTCCATATCGTGGTACCTATACCCCAGGAGGTACTTTAGTGGAGCTCAAGGGGAAGCTGAATTTGTCATAGCCTGTGCATTATATTATTTAGGATTGAAAGCGTAGTAAATATACAGTAATTAAATCTGAAAAAGTATTTATAGGTAATTAAAAGAAGCATCAGGGGAGGTTTGAAAAACATTTACATATAAATATGGAGCACTCCTAACAAATACATATGTGTTAAGGGATACTTGAGAGGATATCATGCACAGTAGCAACTACTTGGTCAAAGCAGTTGTTAAAAAAGGTGTACATACTATAATAATGTTGAGAAACACTACTGTACATCACATAGACCTGGACATGTAGATTTATTACAATGCTGAATCCCAGCAAAGACCGCAAAAAAAATCAGTGAGCTCCCAATTATCCCATACCATATTCACATTTCAGGTGTAGTATTTCAAGTATGTTTCCATGTAGTACACACCACTCAACAGAGCTTAACCACTTTAGACCTGAAATTCTAAACCCCTTTTTTACCAGACACATTTTTACAGTTCTAGGAAGAATGTGCTTGACTTTAGATATTTTGTTCATGCATTAGAAAAACCAAAGATGATTGGCATAGTCCTTTTCCAGCATAAATAGAGCAATAACAACCCATATGGTCCATAATAATGGAGTCAATCTTCAAAAAGCGGTGGCAAAGCTCATTCTATATATTAAATCGAAGGTTATAAGTATGCACGGACACTAAACAGAGGCTTAGGGTGGGTGGCATCTTATAGCTGTGTAGAGATGGCCCGAACGGTTCGCCGGTTAACGGTTCCCGGCGAACTTCCGTGGTTCGTGATCGCGGAGAACCGCAAACTTTTCTTGAAGTTCGATTCGCCCCCATAGTGCATCATTAGGGTCAACTTTGACCCTCTACATCACAGTCAGCAGGCACATTGTAGCCAATCAGGCTACACTCCCTCCTGGAGCCACTCCCCCCCTTATAAAAGGCAGGCAGCGTCAGGCATTGGACTCACTCGTGTGCCTGCAGTAATTAGAGAAGGGAGAGCTGCTGCAGACTCTCATAGGGAAAGCTTAGTTAGGCTCTTGTAGGCTTGTTAGCTTGCTCCTTGCTGATTCTTTTTGCTAAAAAAGCACCCCTCTACAGCTCTTTTGAGAGCTAATCCTATTCGTGTGATCTATTTGTGTGTGTGTGTGTGTGTGTGTGTGTGTGTGTGTGTTTGTGTGTGTGTGTGTGGCCCACTTGCATTATATACAGCCCTGTCAGTCAGTCGCAGCTGGCCTTTGTTGTAATTTCTACTGAGCCACTGCCAGGCCCAGCACATTCAGTGACACTGACTACCTGTGTGTGTGTGTGTGTGACAGGCAGCTGCATATTTGTAATCCCATCCCAATCACTGCACCTGTTCACTGTTCAGTGCACCTACCTACCTACCTACCTACGTGAGCGCTCGCATTGTTAATACCACCAGTCATTGCACCTGTTCACGGCGGTACCTGTGTGTGTGTGACAGGTGCACATTTGTAATACCCATCACTGCATATACCTACCTGTTGTGTTCAGTGCACCCACCTACCTACGAGAGCGAATGCAGCGTGATATTCAATACCACCAGTCACTGTATCTGTTCACGGTACGTGTGTGTGACAGGTGAACATTTGTAATACCCATCACTGCATATACCTAACTGTTGTGTTCAGTGCACCCACCTACCTACGTGAGCGCACACAGCATCTCTGACTGCACGCCATGTGACTGCCTGCCCCAAGACTAAGTCAGTCCCCACACACAACATCTCTGCCTGCACACCATGTGACTGCCTACCCCAAGACTAAGTCGCTCCCCACACAGCATCTCTGCCCGCAGGCTGCTTGACTGCCTTCTCCGCCACCACCAACAGGGTCCACAACTCTAGGTGGATTCCTGAATTTAGCAGCGGCCGCTATAATATTTTTTCTGGTGCGTGTACATGCCTGCCTAATTTTTCAACAACAAACAAAAGGCATGTACATGTGCCAATTCCCCTTCGTGATCATTACCTTGCCGTGGTGAAGGGGCTTGCGTATCATAATGAAGCAATGACCGCCGGCTATATGAGTGTCTCAGCGGGGGGGGGGGGGGTACACCCACGATAATAAGGTCGTTGCTTCATTGTGGACAGACCAAATTTGATCAGCTGGATAGTCACTGTTCTGTCACTCAGCTACCTCAGCCCGGCGACCACATGGGCTGGAAAGCCGCCATCACCTGCACTCTCGTCATGGTGTGCACCACTCCAGCATGGCTGTCACTACACAAACAGCTGTTTGCAGTCACTGCATACCTTTCACTGCATCTTTGACTGCACATTGTATTATACCTGGCAGTGAAAGTGCATACCTTTCACTTGAATGGATGGCAGACTTGCCCTCCATAACAGATTCTCGTTAAAGGATTTAAAGTTGATCCATCTCATATACAGCAGGGCCTCGAAAGTCCTCCTGTATTGTTATTTTTGGTCACTACCTCAGGACGTGCATGCCATGCCTGTTGCCTTCCTTGGATGTGTGGTAGCCGTTCTTGCTCCTTTGCCCACAGCGTGCCTGCTGCTTTCCTTGGATGTGAGGTGGTAGCCTTTCCTGCTCCTTTGCCCACAGCGTGCCTGCTGCCTTCCTTGGATGTGTGGTGGTGGTAGCCGTTTCTTAGGCTCCCACTCCGGACCGGAATCGAGCCAGGATTCCCCGGCCATTACCCGTGGTCACCATGGTACTGAGAAAGTACCATCGAAAGAAGTTTCACACAGTTGAATGAATGGCAGACTTGCCCTCCATAACACATTCTTGGCAAATGCTTTCGATTTGGTTCCTCTTGCACTGGGTCAAGGGTCCATCTGACGACAGATGCCTGGTCTGCAAAGCACGGTCAGGGCAGGTATATTACTTATACAGCAAATGGGTCCTTACTTGGATGTGTGGTGGTGGTAGCCGGTTCTCAGGCTCCCACTCCGGACCGGAATCGAACCCTGATTCCCCGGCCATTACCCATGGTCACAATGCCAGACTTGCCCTCCATAATAGATTCTCGTTGAAGGCATATACAGGTAAATCCAGGAGCACCGAAAAGGTTCAAAGATAAAAAACGTGTGCCAAGGTCCCACCCCAGTACCAGGGGGTCGTAATCAAGAACTCCAGCCAAGGACCGGCACCACTCCAGTATGTTATAGCTCAAATACTTTAATGATACATCACAAGCAACGACAGACTGCTGTTTCGGCCTTCCATAGGCCTTTGTCAAGTTGCACAAGGAAAAATAATTCTCGTTGAAGGTACTGAACAGCAAGCAGAAAATGTAATAAAAAAAAATAGATGTAAGCTTTAACAATGGTAGAGAAAGAACCATCAAAAGTTGATAAGGCAGTCAGATATTACCTGATATCACTGAGGAAGAGCAATCTCGCCATGGTGCGCACCAGTCCAGCACGGCCATCACAACACAAACAGCTGTTTGCGGGGTGTTACACAGTGAGTTTGGTGTGTCAAGTATGAAGCAGTACTCTAATTACACTCCCTGATTGATGTATACAAATGCAAGAGGTTTTAAAGCACTTTAGGCCTGCAATTTAGCTTTCAATGTGATTTCTGCCCTTAAAACGCTGCTTTACGTCAAATCCAGATTTTTCCCTGGGACTTTTGGCATCTATCCCACTCATCCATGCAAAACCTCAGATGAAAGACCCCTTGAAAAATCTTTTCCATCACTTTTCTGGCCAGCATAAGTGTTTGTAGTTTTCAAAGTTCGCCTCCCCATTGAAGTCTATTGCGGTTCGTAAAAGTTTGCGCGAACCGAACTTTTGCGGAAGTTCGCGGTTCGCGAACCGACAATCGGAGGTTCGGGCCATCTCTATAACTGTAATTGTGGTGTGCGCACTGCGCACACAATTCTTTTGAAAAGCATGGGTTTCATGGTGTAGGAATAAGGTCTGACAGCAAAGCAAGGCTTATCAGATTAATGTTATATACTCTTAGAAAGCGTGTCAGCTGACCTGGAGGTCAGCTGACATTTTAGCCTGCTCTGATTGGTTGCTGCCTGGGGTGGAGACTTCTCTCCCAGGCAGTATATAAGGAAGTGCTTTTCAGTCACACTTCGTCTGTGTTTGCAATACCCTGTGTCAGCACTCAGACCTAGTCAGCCTTGTCTCTGATTTTGTGTTATATATTGGTTTATCGCCAATATATACACATATTATACTGTTTGATTTATCATGTATGATTCTGTGCCTGTCTTGACTACTCTTCTGCTTCCTGATTCTGTATTTCACCAGCCCGTACCGTTATCGACTATTGGCTTGGTTTCCGACTATTCTCTTGTCTCACGTTTCTGTACTGCTGCCGCCTGATCTGTTGCCGAACCTCATTTTGTCTGACCTTTCTCCCTTCAGTGGAACGTCTCCCACTGTAGGGTTCTATCAGAGGCTTGCCTCTTTGAGACGACCGCCACTAGCAAACCCTTGCTGCTAGAGGCCAAGACTCCTCCACTCCGTCCTTTGGAGGGTCTCACACACAGGGTTCCCATTCAGAGGTAACCACACCTCTGAGGAATTACAGTGTGGTGGATATTTCCACAGACTTGAATTTACACTGTATATTATTATTGTTGTCTGCTGTTCCAGCTTGCTGGAGGTTGTATCTCTGTGCCCTATAGAGATACTCTATTGTACCAAGCACCCTCTTGCATACGATTGTATCGTGTCAGGCTGTACTTGCATTATTGGTGATTCTGCAGATCACCATATAATCAGGTATAGCATCTGTATACTGCAGATCACCAATAATCAGAATAGCGGTGCTTGCTGACCCCAATCGTTACAGGTTTACATTGGGCAGAGGTTAGAGATAGGCTTTAGGAAGGAGATAACATTGGGGTAGAGTATTTTATTATTTTAAATAAATATTTAATTGCATTTCAAGATCCCTCATTCATTTTTTAGCCCAAACATAGTATTAAAGGACAGCTATCAAAGTTACTGGTAACTAGAATTCTAAATGCCACATATATTTCCAGTATGATTACTAGCAAATAGCAATACAAAGACTTTTTTTTCATCTTTTCATGTTTTTGTATGAAGAAAATGACATTTTCAGAGAACAGTTCTCACTGTGGGAATTACTATGGAGATATGTGCCCAACACATCCAACAATCTTTACTGGCTCCAATACTGTGACTGGAATCTGTTCTGAAAAATAGAAAGCAGAAATATAGCTTTAAATGTGTGTAAATAATCATCCGCTGAAGCTCTGTGTCCCTCTCTGCCACGCAGTGTAAAGTAAACAGTTTACAGCCAGGCTAATGGCCATAGTGGGCTTAGTATTTCTTTACCAAGTTAATGGGTTGTGCTATAGAAATATAGGCCTAGGATCGGGTCGTGGAATTTGAACTGCACACTTGGCGTGGGCTTGGAGATGCAATGCTGCTCATAGCTAATGCTGGCCATCGCTTCTAACAGCTAAGATGAGGACTCTTGCATTCATGGACTACTGATAAGTATAGCTGCGGTTGAGCTATTTATGGACTGTTTCTTTCTGAACATATGCGCATATGATACGACACCCTGAATATGATGGCTGAATATGCTATTTTGAAATAGATGATATGCATTAACTGCTGCAGTATAAAGCTCATAGGCTATGTGCTTTGTTGGATTGGAAAATTCTATCAGCAGAATACTCCTAAAAAGCTATGGAGTTTGAACTTATATGCACAGGATGCTTTGCCTAATGGCTGCTGCCATACTTTGAGCTTCTTGAAAGCGGAAGTTTATAACTTGCTTGAAGGACTATATATATACACCTGGGCTTTTCAACCGACTAAGAATCTACTGGATAGTGACACCTATTGAGGCTGTATTGATGTATTCTGATTGGAGTTAATTTATCTTGCTCTTTTTGGAACTCTTTTTTGATATACAACTTTATGCATAAAGCCTTAAAATCGCAATGCACTACATGAACTGTGCTGTCACATGGGTCTGCAGACTGAAGAAAATTTCAACACATGTTCTGGTGAATGAGTGTTCAGTATGAAGCAGCGCTTAGCAATCTATAATCTATGCTTCATAATTAGCTCTGTATAATATTACAGCTAAAGGTATTGGTAGTCAGCATAATATATGTTTTCAACCTATCTAGATATTGAGTGCATTGGCAGTAATATGACTGTTATATAGTCAGCATGCATGACCATCAGTGATCATATTGGTCTTAAAAAAACTTTTTACTAACCTCTGTGAGTGTGTTTCTTATCCAACAGCCAGTTTTTTTTTTTGAAAAGTTGTGGGCAATACATGCCCTGAGGCTGAACTACCTCACATAAAACTAAAGGTGTTTTTCTATAATTGGCCAATATGATCATGTTACATGGCATTGATGGTTATATGATGATCATTTATATCATTTTTTCTACGTGTTTAAATTTTTCAGCTGCTGAATTTTTGATAAAGTTAGCTGTCTCATACCTATGATTCATGGGATTGTGTTTGAATGACCATCGTATCACTTAATACATTTTATTGGGGTGATAGTTTTGGTGAGTTGGGGTTGGTGGGGTGTCTGCTAGCAGTACGGTGCTGTGGACTGTTGCTTAAGAACATACTTTTATAATGCAAAATTATGTCTTTTTGAGAAACTTTCAATAAATTAAAAAATTTTCTAGTGATTTCATTTGCAGGCGATTAACTTTTTGTGATATTGCAGTGTGCAGCTTATGCTGGTTTTGTGCTTGGTGGTGTGTTTATCGAATTTAACTATATTCGACGTGCAATATAAATTATTTATAACCTTATTGTTTTTTTTATACCGTTCAGCTCTGCCTCTCCCATCCCCAATGCCAACACAACATTGTTACAAACCAGCTGGTAAACACGGGTTGTGCAGAGAGACCTCTGAAAAGCATTTTAGTGTTGCTGGCTTAAAGCTCTGTAGGTATGTGGGGTTTACAGAAAAACAGTTTCTTTGATAGTTGTAATTTAAATTGCATGAGTAGCTGAATCCTGTACTTACTGGGCACGCACAAGTTCTAAAACCCTGGCTGCCTAGTAAGAGGAAGGGCTGGTGCCTGAAAGAAAGGAGATGGGCAAAAGCACTTCTCCTCACTGGGCATGCACGGGTTCAGAATCTGCATAATGCACGGTATATGAGCAGCCTGAGCATTGTGCACATAACACAGGTTTCATTATTTGTGCAATCTTTATTACATTGGTGGCTGAATACTGTTGTTCCGTAGCAAGCAATTTTCCCACTGTTTTGTGAATGAACTTCAAAATGTGGGTAAGACCAGGCTGCAAATGATGATTATGAGATACAGTTGCCTTTTGTATTTTATATACATAGAGATGAGCGTAATGGAGTAATTACGATTTCGCGAAATTTCGCGTAATTAGTGTAATTACGTTTATGGCCGGGGACTTAGCAGGACGCTAAGTCCCCGCCGGCTCCGCTGCCCTCCCCGCCTCTCCCACATGTCACCCACATGTCACCCACATGTCACTCACATGTGGGTGACAGATGTGGGCGGGGTGGACAGCGGGAGCTGCGGGGACTTAGCGTCCTGCACGGACGCGTAATTGCTGCGGCGGCTGAGCGGCGAGTGACGTCGGGTGCGGCGTAGTTACAATGTAACAAAGTTGTTACATTGTAATAACTTTGTTACATTGTAACTGATAGAACATTTCCGAGGCTATTTCGAGGGATCATTTATTTAAAGGGACAGGTAAGTATTAATGGTTAATTAAGAATATTAAAGGACTTTTTTCGTGTGTTTGTGTGTTTATTTACTTTTAACTCTTAAAGGAAATGGGTAAGGGGTACAAGTACCTCTATACTCATTTCTCCTGGGAGGGGGGGTGGGCATCTGGGGAACCCCTTTTTAAAGGGGACTCCCAGATTCCACCATGAACCTCCCCCCCAGGAAATCGCGGCCTCCACCTCCACCGCCCATCGGAGGTGGAGAAGAGCCCATTGTCCTTGGATTGGACAAGGGCTCGGAGGGGGAGGGGAAAGCTTGGCTGCCCCTCCCCTTCCGAGACCCCCCAATCCATGGACCATGCGGGCTGGTATAGTCAGGGTGCGGAGCCCCACGCGGCCGGTGCTCCGCATTCTGGCTATCCCAGCCTGCATGGGGGACAAGGGGTTAAAGAGGTCTGGGAGGGGGGACCCCACGTCGTTTTTTTTTAATATTTCCCACACTCAGAACGAAGTAAGTAAAACTCTTCCCACTTGGGGGAATCTATGAAAATAATACACTATTGTTACCTGTGCAAAAAAACCTGACATTTTCTGCATTTAAAAGACATTTTCGCCCTTGAAACTTAAAAATCGATTTTCTCAAAAACTATAAGGTCTTCTTGAAAAAAAATGTTTTCCTCTTATTCCCACTGATCCCCTTAATATACCCTGGGAATTTGGTGTTCCTAAACTTTAAGCAGGCTTTGCTATTAACCGTTAAAGTCGGCGGGTTTTTAAATGTTTACATTTTTCCTTTGAAACTTTAACATCGATTTTCTCAAAAACTATAAGGTCTTTTTGAAAAAAAAAATTTTCCTCTTATTCCTCCTGATCTCCTTAATATATTCTCCAGGCTCTTAGCATTTAAGGGGGCTTTGCTATTAACCCTTAAAGTCGGCGGCTTTTTTTATATTATACGGAGCGTTACGGTTTAACGCGAAATTACGGTAACGTTTAATGCGAAATTACGGCATGAACGAAACGCGAAATTACGCGTTGAAAATTACGCTTACGGTATTTTCAATTACGATTTTAATGGCAATTACGCTACTGTAATTTCGCATCGTAATCGCAAATTTCGCATGCGTAATTTTAGTAATGCGAAATTACGAAAATTTCAGCTCAACTCTATATATACATCATTTTTACATATGTGTAGCACTGACTCCCACAGGAGCTGCTGTAAGAGTTGGGTTCTCCTACTGTCCCCAGTGATGACCCGTCCTGTGAAAGGACCCTTTAATACTCCGACACACCAATAACTATAAGGGGTTTTATTAGGGGCAGAAAAGATGCCCTGTGAGAAGGGTGTGGGCAAATAGGATTCACAATGGTATAGGGGTACAATGGCATCAGATAAAAGCAACAGCTTAGTGACAATGGGTTAGTGAAGCAGAAACAGCAGTTCAATAGTGCAACAGTCATAAATAGAGTTTGTTCCCCTGTCCACCCGTGAAGAGACTCTGCCCCTTAATGCACTGGGTGAGAGAGAGACAGACTGCTGTACATTTCTTTACAATCAAACAGGCAAACAGTTATATGCAATTCACACAAATAGCAGAGGAGGTGCAACTAGCTACTGCACTTAGCTAAAACATTTCAAACCCTGACTAACCACTGGCCAGTGGTGAAACTGCTATAAAGTCTGCTAGCGATGGGGCCCATTCAAGTTAAAGTTGGAGCGCTCAGACCTTCAAGAGAAGGTATTTGTAATCCACATGGCACGACCAGCTCTCCAAAGGACTCTGAGCTGAGAGGGGCAGGGGCCCCTTCTCGCTTGCCAGGCGAAAGCACAATTAAACCCAAAGTACTGTGGCCACAGGCCCCTCACCCATCTAGTCGCTGCAGCAAGAAACCCTCAGGAATGGCTTGTCCTCTGGGCTGGGTGAGATGATTCCTCCTGTCTGGTCGCTGGTGGCTTGTTTCGAATCCAACTCCTGCGATCCTGACTTAATCACCTCAATTGGAGCCTGATTGTACTCCTCCTTCTGCCCTGGTCCGTTCCTCTGAACCACACGAAGATCGCTTACGCAGAGGCTGGTACAGAGAGATCTACATGTCTCTCCAGCTTCTTTCCTTTGTCCTCCTGTCCTTTGTTCTCCCTCTTCCTCCTGCCCTTCCCCCATCACCCCCCTTTGTCCACTTCCTTTAGCTCTGAAAGAGGGGTCAGGTTTCCATCGTGTGGTGGGTATAAATATTGCAGTCTCAATCCACTGATGTTACACTCTCCCCCCACTGAAAGTCTTTGGTCCCCAAAGAACAAAGTTTTAACTACAAATTAACTTAATACCTACATGTAACTAGGTAACTGAAGCTATCCTGAGTTGCGGGCAGTGGGACTTCCCACCATGGTGTGTCGGGTACAGGGCAGGAGGTATCACACACTGGTACAGTGGTCTGATGGACTTGTGTCTCAGTAGATCTGCAGACGGTGGTGATGGGTTCTTCAGAACTGTTTCCTCTGGAGTCATATGTCAACCTCAGGGGAGGTTTGATCTGTCGCTTGGTTCTCTGCTCCATAGGCTCTAGGGGTTCTCTGGCAGGGAATTCAGTTACAACCTCTCTCGCTGGGGATTCTGTTACAATCTCCCGAGGTGGCATTGATGGGGTCTCAGCAATAGTTTGGGACTCTCCTTCCTCTTCAGGCTCAGTGGGTACCTGTTCTGGCCCCTCCTCAACCTGGGCCCGTGGTATGAATTCTTGTGCATCAGCTCTTAATGGCCTAGAGTAGGTGTCCTCTATAGGCGGTGTGGAAACAATGGGGTCAAACCGCCACAGCCATTCAATCTCCAGGTCCTCTTCCTCGTCATCCTCTTCTTCCTCTGCAGTAGAAGGCAATTGTGACCGAGTTACTGGGGTTCGTTTAGGCAGGGATGGTTCACGTGGAGGGGGCACCCGCACTGTTTCATTCAGTGGTAGAAGGTGATTGCGGTGCCAAGTCTTCAAGGGCCCTGTCTTCCCCTCTGGACGGAGCTGATACACTGGAAGGCCGGGCAACCGTGCACAAACAATGTATGGCTGTGAGCTCCACCGGTCAGCTAACTTCTGCTTCCCATGAAGGCCCAGGTTCCTCAATAACACCCGGTCACCCGGTTGTAAGTCATGGACCCGAACCCTCAGATCATATCTTCTCTTGTTTTGCTGTTCACGAATATTGGAAGCACTTTGGGCCTTTTCATAGGCAGTTTTCAGGTTCCTCCGAAGTCGGTCAACATAGCCTTTATAAGATGCAGCTGAAGTCCCATCAGTGGAGGTGCCAAAGGCAAGATCCACTGGTAGTCGAGCTTCTCTCCCAAACATTAGCATGTAAGGTGAATATCCTGTTGTATCATGCTTTGTGCTGTTGTATGCATGGACCACTGCTGAGACATATTTACTCCATTGCTGCTTCTTTTCAGAGGTAAGTGTCCCTAACATATTCAAAAGTGTGCGATTGAACCGCTCGAGTTGCAGATCGCCCTGGGGGTGGTAAGGAGTAGTCCGTGACTTTTGCACCCCCAGCACTTGCAATAACTCTTTGATGAGTTTACTCTCAAAGTCTCGACCTTGGTCTGAATGAAGCTGCTGCGGTAGACCATAATGGACAAAGAACTTCTCTACTAGGACTTTTGCTACTGTGGAAGCTTTTTGGTCCCTTGTGGGGAAAGCTTGGGCGTATCGGGTGAAGTGATCAGTCACCACTAAGATACTTCCTTGTCTGCTCATATCTGGTTCCAGGCACAGGAAATCCATGCATACCAACTCCATGGGGCCTTGGCTCTGTAGGTGGCCCATTGGGGCAGATCTAGTGGGCAAGGTCTTTCGCTGTATACACCGCAGACATGAGTGACAGTAGCTTTCTATTTCAGCTCTCATACAGGGCCAGTAGAATCTATCTTTGACTAGGCCGAGAGTCCACTCTGCTCCCAAATGACCATGGTCATCATGCAAGGCCACTAGTATTGTCTCTCTGTGTTTTTCAGGAAGGAATAACTGCCACTTTTCTTCCAGATCATCAACAGGAGCTCTACGGTAGACCAGTCCGTCTCGGAGCTGTAGCCGATTCCATTCTCTGTAAACCATCTTGGCCTTCTCAACAGATTCAGTTTGCAGGAGCTCTGGTCGTTGGCTTTCTAGGGCCTCCAGGGTCAGTCGGCAGAGGGGATCTTCTGACTGGTCCTGCTTCAGATCCTTTTTTCTGAGGATGGGCAAGCTCCCATCCTTCAATTGGGTCAGGTTGCAGTACAGTTTAGGGACCCCTTTTGTACTGACTCCAACAACTTCAGCCCCTGTCACTCCTCTGACCCAATGTTCTGCCCCCTGGCACAAGGCTTGTATCCCTTCTGGGCTCAGCTGAGTCCAGACTCTTTCCGAAGCTCCAGTGTTATGAGGCCTTCTGGACAGGGCATCAGCATCTCTGTTCCCCACTCCTGGTCGATACTTCAAGCTGAAGCGGAACTCAGCCATCTGTGTCCTGCAGCATCTAACTTAGCAGTAGTGAGGATGTAGGTGAGTGGGTTGTTGTCTGTCTTGACTACAAACTCAGCCCCATACAGGTAGTCCCCTGAGCTTGTCTACTACTGCCCATTTAAGAGCCAAGAACTCCAGCTTGTGGGTAGGATAGTCCTTCTCAGATGGGGAGAGACTCCGACTCACATAAGCAACAGGTCTTAGATGCCAGTCATGCTCTTGGTACAGCACTCCACCGAGCCCTTCTCTACTAGCATCCACATGCAGTTCATAAGGAAGAGTAGGATCAGCATAGGCTAGGACTGGGGCATGGGTTAGACTCCACTTCAGCTGCTGAAATGCTTCCTCACAACGATCGGACCACTCTTCCTGTATTGACTCTTGAGGTCTTCTGGGCCCTTTAGCTGATTGAGCCTTGTCTGAAAGTTTCGAGTCACTTTCCTCACCTTCATTCTTTAAGAGATCAGTAAGGGGTTGGGCCATCTTGGCAAAACCCTCCACAAATCTTCGGTAATAGGAGCAAAACCCCAGGAATGATCTCAATCCGGCTACATCTTGCGGTCTAGGCCAATTGACCACAGCTTCCATCTTCTTGGGGTCTGTGGCCACGCCTTCAGCTGAGACTACATGCCCCAGATAGGTGACAGACGGTTGGCAAAACTGGCACTTCTCAAGGGACAGTTTCAGTCCTTCTTCCTGAAGTCGACTCAGTACTTTCTCCAGCCTTTGTTCATGCTCCTCCAGTGTTCTTCCAAAGACAATCACGTCATCCAGATACACCAAGACTTCTAGCAGATGCATGTCTCCCACTGTGCGCTCCATCCGCCTCTGGAAGGTTGCAGGCGCTCCTGAAAGACCTTGAGGCATTCTTTCAAATTCGTAGAACCCCAAAGGGCAGATAAAAGTGGTCTTCTCTTTGTCATCGGGGTGCATGGGAATTTGGTAATACCCACTGCGCAAATCCAGTACACTGAACCACTTAGCTCCTGTTAGGCAATGTAGGGCATCTTCTATTCGTGGGGTTGTGTACTGATCTGGGGTGGTACGACTGTTAAGAGTGCGATAGTCTATGCACATTCGGATGGAACCATCCTTCTTCCGAACCACCACTATGGGAGAGGCATAGGGACTTCGGGATTCACGGATCACTCCAGCTCTCTTCAACTCTGCAATCTGTTCCCTCAAATCTTCCAAATCCCCAAATGGAATCCGACGAGATCTCTCTCTGAAAGGCTTGTCTTCCTGTAGGCGTATGCGATGTTGAGTACTTTTCGCACACCCAACATCAAATTCACTCTTGGAGAATAACTCTTGGCGTTTCAGAAGCAGGGCTTGAATCCTGCTCTTCCATTCTGGAGATATCGGGGAGTCTGCTGGGTAGAAGCAGTCTACAGGGATTCCATCTTCAGCTCCCCCCACTGAAAGGGATGGCGAAATTGGGGTGACTGAGCCCACCTGTCCAAGAAGCATCCGGGCTTTGATCCTCACTGGGGAGTCAGTGGTGTTACAAACACTGACGGAGATCTTTCCTTGAGCCTTCTGTAGTGCCTTTGTTGGGATCACTTCAGGGATCAACTCTATCCCGGGGGCTGTCTTCTCTCCAGGGATGGTTTCTAGCAGGACATGCGGTCCAGGCAGATCCCAGCTCAGTCTTACTGAAGCCTGAAGGCATGCCACTTCCCCTGGTTGCAACAGTCTCTCCTTCTTTCCCAATCGCCACAATCTTCCTACTCTGTCGGCTGGAGCCCTCTGTTCTTGGACTAAACGTTGGTAGACTGGATGAAGCATGGGGTGCACACCTTCTGGTGGTAGATCATAGCAGGAGGCTATGGGGGACAAGATTCGTCTTATCAGGTCTGTATTAGTCCCCACAATTAAAGAACTTCTCACTGAACCTGGGGGTCGAGAACATACAATGGCCAAGGTGTCAAAGGTTCCCGGTTGCCCAACAACCATTGGGTCAAAGGTCAACTTGATCTGCAGATACCCATCATAGGGGAGCTGCTCAGTTCCAATTCCCAAGATCTCTAGGTCTTTTAATTCTCGCAGGGGCAGGTGCTGCAGATACTTATCATAGAAGACCCCTCCTCTTTTCCATTTACACCCATGGCCTGGGACAGATAATAAGCTCTTTTGGGTTTCAATACCACCTCTATGCTGATGACACCCAAATTTATTGTTCTGCCCCAGACCTCTCCACACTACTATCAAAAGTCCCCAAATGTCTATCCGCTGTATCTACATTTATGTCATCCCGCTTCCTTAAACTCAATATGAGCAAAACGGAGATTGTAATATTTCCACCTTTGCTCTCTGTTCCACCTCCCATTGTCACAATCAATGTAGAGAACACCCCAATAGCATCAACCCCCAAAGCTCGTTGCCTAGGGATAACTCTGGACTCTGAGCTCTCCTTTAAACCACATATTAACACTTTAACTACCTCCTGCTACTTCCATCTCAAAAACATTTCCAGAATCCGTCCCTTCCTTTCACAAGAAGCAACTAAAATGCTTGTGCATGCCCTAATCATCTCCCGTCTTGACTACTGCAACACCCTACTCTGTGGTCTACCAAAAAGCAGACTGGCACCTCTCCAATCCCTACTAAACTCTGCGGCCCGTCTCATCCACCTCTCTTCTAGATCCTCTGAGGCAGCCCCTCTCTGCCAATCTCTCCATTGGTTACCAGTTGCCCAGAGGATCCAGTTTAAACTTCTCACACTTGCATACAAAGCTCTACACAAGCTATCGCCTCCATACATTTCCTCTTTAATCTCCAGATACCTCCCCGCTCGGACCCTCCGTTCCTCACAGGAGACCCTTTTGTCCTCCAGCCTAGTCACCTCCTCTCACTCTCGCATCCAAGACTTCTCACGGGCGGTCCCTCTCCTTTGGAACTCTCTCCCTCAGCCGGTTCGTCATGCCACTAGTCTGGAAACCTTCAAACGTACTCTGAAAACACACCTGTTCAGACAAGCCTATAATTTGCTATTGGCAGCACTGAAGGCACACTGGCTCACCAACTAATCCTTATGTTTCCTTCCCCTTTGTTTCCTCCCCACTACCCTCTAGATTGTAAGCTCGCAAGGGCAGGGACCTCCTCCTAGTGTTTCTCATACTGCTGTAATTTTAACATATGTATATGTACCAACTACATATCAACTATGTATGTATCTGTATTTACTCTATTCAATGTCATGACTGTACAGTGTCTTGTATTGCTTATGTATATTTGTTCCCCATTATTTGTTTGTACTATGTACAGCGCTATGGAAGATGTTGGCGCTATATAAATAAAAAATAATAATAATAATAAAGTCACTTGTGCACCCGAGTCAAGTAACGCTCTTGTGAAGATGCCCTCTATTTGAACAGGCACCACTCGAGAGGGGCCCACTAAGTTAGCAGGGATTTGCCCAGAAGGAGGTGTACTTGTAGGCCTGGCTGGTTGAGCTTGTACTCCTTTTGGCCTCCTGTTACGCTCTAAGCGATGCTCCTGGTGGCCTTTCTCACATTGATGTGTATTTCTCCCCTGTACCCTGGGGCCCATTGCTGAGGGAGGCGTATTTGACTGTCTCTTAGGAATCCGGTGCAATGTCCTACTCAAGGGTTCCTGTACGATTTCCCAGTCAGCCTTTTGATGCGGGCTGGAGCTGTCTGAAGCAAGTGGGCTCCCGGCTTGCTCCTTCACCGGGGCCCTCTGAAGTTTTCCGCTGGCTTGGCAGGTAAAAGATCCTGTAGTGCCTGGCGCACTTCCTCTGTTAAGGTCCGAGAGTGCCGGGGTTTAGGGCATTGGGCTCGGTAATGTCCAGTTTGCCCACAATTAAAGCACTCTACTCCTGCTGAATATCTTCTACTCTTTATTCCTCTGGATAGCTGTGAGCCCTCTGGGGTAGGGTGTGCAATAGCTCTCTGCAGATCAGCCATGGACTGTTGCATCCCTGCCTAAGCCTCTATCACTTGCATCATTGACCTCTGAATCTCAGTAAAAGCTTGTTGTAAAGTGGAATTTGACTGCACCATCTGGGTTATCGCCTTAATGAGCGCCTCAGCAGTAGAAGGGGTCTTACTGTCCATCTCTCCCGGAGCTTCCAAGGGGGTTCGTGCTAAGTACAAAGATGCACTACCACTACTTCGCCCAGTACCAGCAGAGGTGGTCATTTTCTGGGACTTAGCGGACAACAGTGTCTCTTCCTCTCGAATGGCCTTAATCAGTTTTGAGTAGGTGAAAAGTTCACTTCGGTCTCTCATTTGAATTTTCAGCATTATAGGGTCTAAAGGTTGGGCACCTTTTAGGATCTGAGTCAATAAAGCCTCACTTGCATTGTCTTGTGCCATTCCTTTTTTTTGGATTACTTGGTGTAGGATCTTGTCCAGGCGAGTGACAAAGGTGGATAGGCGTTTTCCTTCCTCTTGGTAGGTATGTCCAAACCAATGTATCAAGTCAGCACAACTTTCTATTTGCCCAAAAACTTCATGAAGGGCATCCAGACACTCTGTGGCAGTGCAACCTGGCTGGTCTCTTTTAAGATTCCGGACAACATCTGAAGCAGGGGCACGTAGACTCTCTACAATCCTCTGTCGCTTGACTGTATCTGACACCTCCCACTCATCTAAGGCCTGTGCAGCCTGGTCTATCCAGGTCTCAAAGTCATCTTCCCCGGATGGGACAGGTATCTGCCCAGAACAAACCCTCAGTTTTCTGTACCCATAACTGATAGGTTGGAATGAATTTGTCACTAAATTTTCCATCAGTTTTCCCATCTCAGTGTAGAAGGAAGCGGGTGGATATCCTGGGGTGGTGGGCATAGAGTCAACAGAGGCTGAGCAGACCTCTCTTTTACTTGGTGGCATTTCACTGGAACTGTCTGAGTGGTTGGTTGAGGGACTTGGTCGGATCAACTGAACTTTGATTTCATCCGTTAGCTGTAAGATTGTGTTCCGGAAGCAAGTGGGAAGGCCTTTTTTCACTTCTAGCAGGGCATATGTGTGAGAGATCTCCGGATCCGTCCGTGTGTCTAAGACGAACACCCGACGATCAAGTGCTAGGGCTGTGATAGCTTTATCTATTTGATTCTCTGTCCATCCATCAGCAGGTATATCCATAACCACACTGAAAGGTAGTCTACCATTTTCTTCTTCACACCAGCGGGCAGCAGTGACTGGGTCTATTTTGCTGGCCTGGCTCGTTGTTCCTAGGGCAGTCATCACTCTAGGGGCTAGGTTAGAATCCCGGACGAGCACCCCACGTGTAGCACTGACTCCCACAGGAGCTGCTGTAAGAGTTGGGTTCTCCTACTGTCCCCAGTGATGACCCGTCCTGTGAAAGGACCCTTTAATACTCCGACACACCAATAACTATAAGGAGTTTTATTAGGGGCAGACAAGATGCCCTGTGAGAAAGGTGTGGGCAAATAGGATTCACAATGGTATAGGGGTACAATGGCATCAGATAAAAGCAACAGCTTAGTGACAATGGGTTAGTGAAGCAGAAACAGCAGTTCAATAGTGCAACAGTCATAAATAGAGTTTGTTCCCCTGTCCACCCATGAAGAGACGCTGCCCCTTAATGCACTGGGTGAGAGAGAGACAGACTGCTGTACAATTCTTTACAATCAAACAGGCAAACAGTTATATGCAATTCACACAAATAGCAGAGGAGGTGCAACTAGCTACTGCACTTAGCTAAAACATTTCAAACCCTGACTAACCACTGGCCAGTGGTGAAACTGCTATAAAGTCTGCTAGCGATGGGGCTCATTCAAGTTAAAGTTGGAGCGCTCAGACCTTCAAGAGAAGGTATTTGTAATCCACATGGCACGACCAGCTCTCCAAAGGACTCTGAGCTGAGAGGGGCAGGGGCCCCTTCTCGCTTGCCAGGCGAAAGCACAATTAAACCCAAAGTACTGTGGCCACAGGCCCCTCACCCATCTAGTCGCTGCAGCAAGAAACCCTCAGGAATGGCTTGTCCTCTGGGCTGGGTGAGATGATTCCTCCTGTCTGGTCGCTGGTGGCTTGTTTCGAATCCAACTCCTGCGATCCTGACTTAATCGCCTCAATTGGAGCCTGATTGTACTCCTCCTTCTGCCCTGGTCCGTTCCTCTGAACCACACGAAGATCGCTTACGCAGAGGCTGGTACAGAGAGATCTACATGTCTCTCCAGCTTCTTTCCTTTGTCCTCCTGTCCTTTGTTCTCCCTCTTCGTCCTGCCCTTCCCCCATCACCCCCCTTTGTCCACTTCCTTTAGCTCTGAAAGAGGGGTCAGGTTTCCATCGTGTGGTGGGTATAAATATTGCAGTCTCAATCCACTGATGTTACATATGTATTTCAGTTTTGTGCCTCTAAGACAAATGGAAAAATATTTTTAATAAAAAAGACATATAACGTTCAGATATACTTTAGTAATAGATAGTACTACATTCTTGTGTACATGGATCTGAAATTTAGAGGTGTGTATAAAGTGTGGTTGTTAGCAAGCAGCTGACAGGTTACTGATGTGGTTCTATGCCAGCTACAACTGTTAAAACATTTCAAATAGATTCTATGACTTTCTTCACACCAGCAAAACCATGAAAGATTCCAAGCAGTGGCACAGAAGTCGTTGAAAGGGTTTTTTATGCAAATACACTTACATTTCAACAGTAAACATTTTGCATAAAATATTAGGCACCCTTACACACTTGTCTATGTCACTCCTCCAGTAAAATAGACCTGTTGTTAGCCACAAATGTGCCCAAACAGTGGTTAGGTTTGAGTGATAGCTGACTGTTTGGCCTGCTACTGCCCACGCATTATCATGCTCAAACCTATGCATTGTTTCAAATATTAAGGGAGTACCTTTACTTCCACTACAACAACACTGGAGACACTCTGAAAATCAAGGACTCCTGTGTTTGACATCATAAGTGACATGGGAAGTGACATGGGCACATGCGAAATGGTGCAAGTCTTGCAGCCTTTTTCTTATCATTGTGTATTTAATTAGCATGGGTATCTTCCACAGTCTTTCACAGAGAACATACTGATGTAATTAACTGTCCCTCAGTCACACTCTAAACCACTACATAGTTGCCCATCATAGATTTTGGGGGGCACCTGATTACCTTATCTGCTTTTTTGAGATGTGGGAGGAAACTGGAGTGCCTGGAGGAAAACCCATGCAAACATGGGAAGAACACACAAGCTCCTTGCTGATTAAGTCCTGGTCCAGATTTGAATCAGGGACCCTGCTACGCCACCATAACGCCTGACTACGACATACATCTTGTTCAATGTTTGTACCTCAGCTTACATTACATATTGAAAGATGATGAATGTAAATTCTTCCTCTTTTCTCGAGAACTCGTTTTTATGTGAGTGAAGACGAATTCCATCTCAAGGATGTGTATGAAGTGCTGTCTAGCTTTGCTCATGCTAACCCTTCAGAAAACATATTACATAACTACATTTTAAACACGTACACACACACAAAACATGCTGCAATCATTTGTAATTGCAAGAAATATGTAGGCTATATCCCATTTTAGGCAAAATCAAATATGCCTTCAACAAACAAGAGAAGGGAAAGAAAATATTCTTTCCAATTACATAATTATGGTTCCATGATGGTCTTCAGGCTGAGATCTCTTTATTGGACCAGTATGGTAATTGTAATATAACGAAGTTAGTGTAGACTTTCTCATCTTTTGGCCAAAAATGAGTCCTCTCTTACGCATAGCATTCCAAGAAGCAAAGAGCATAAGTGGGAGTTATGCTGAATTCCTGGAATCTTGCGAGCGTGGTCTTATTATTACCATCGTCTACCACTGTTATTACTCAGACGTATCAGCAGTGTTCTTAACCCATTCTCTAATGACACAACTATGGATGCCAAGTCTAAAACAAATGGAAGCTTGCTTATAGGATAATGACACCCTATGCAATGTTTCCATGGTACCTGGGGATTCTGGGCAGTGTCATAGCAAAGCGGGTCTTTAGGGAAACTCTTGCTTGCAATTATTTATGCTTGCAGCTGCTGTTTGCATCTTGAAGCATAGGTAACCTACTTTCAGACAGTTTAAAATTGCAACTCTATGACCTTATTTTGGAGCATATGTATCACGTATTAAATTGCTCAGAACACCTGGAACCTGGATTGTATTTAGAATGAAAGCCTGCTTTTTCATACACCAGATATGAGTCAATGACATATTGCTTCTCTCCTCAGCCAATGCAGAACACACTGCGGCAAATCACAATACTGTTCTCCTTGTGTGAAAACTACAGAAGCATTGTAGATCTATGCTTTTCATTTTAAAGACATCCATGCCAAGTGACAGCCATGAAGTATTTTCATGGATAACACAGAAAGTGATTAGACATTTACATTTATTTTATCATTGGGTCTCTTTCTGACACCTCTCATATTCATGTTTTTTCATCATTATCATGTACAGAAATGGCTCGCTAAATAATAAAGTGACACTGAAGTGAAAAAAACAAACAACCTATGATATAATGAATTGTATGTGTAGCAATGATAATTAATATAACATTAGTAGCAAATAAAATAGTCTCATATTTTAATTATTAGATATATAGACTTTTTTTTATAACTTTGCATAATTCTGTCATATTTGCAATTACCAGCCACACTCTGTATTTTAAACTATAAAACAAGAGCTATTGACCCTTTCAACTTCCCTGCAGTAAAAGTATTATCTAAATCTGTCTCTGAACGTTTTTTTGATGTATAAGTGCTCCAGAAAACAGAGAGCTCAGAGAAGCTCTTTTGCATAGATAACAACTGAAGTTTCTTAACTCTTCCTGTACTTAAAACAATTTTAGATTCAAATCTGTGCTACTAAGGTTCTATATTTCTTAGCTGGACTACACATACAAATCATTATATCATAAGTTTATTTTCACTACAGATTCCTTTAAAGTATTACAAATACGTGAAAATAAATGTAGTCTGCTGTGGAAGAGCCAAGTAATCTTCAGCCAAAGTCTGAGCTGGAGAACCCAGAGCTTATGTCAGTTAATGTATAAAGGGAATTGAGAAGGACAATTTACATGAACAAGAACCTGATTCTTACTTTAGTACAATACTAAGCAGGCAAATTACACACAGAACATCTAATTGGGCAGCTGGTCTGGGGTGAGTACTTCTAAAACAAGTCATGTAATTTTCAAAACAACAAGGAAATGGGATTCTCATTACATTCTGTGATTTCGCTTTGCCGCCAACAAGTTCACTGGCAAAGGTCTCTTGTAACATTCAAGTCAGTTGTTGAAGTCTTTTGTGGCATCGTAGTGCTCTCTTTTGTAACGTGGCTACAATGTTTTAAAGCACAAACATAGCATGGTAACTTGAAAGCTGGTACAGGATGTGAGTAAATTCTTCCCAGAGTGGACACAGCATTAACATGACCCTATAATGGAAGGAATATGACAGCTGCCAAATTTATTTCATTTTAAACAATACAATTTACCTGGCTGTTTTAGTAATCCCGTGCCTCCAAAATGTCAAGTCACTGACTCTGTACACGTATATGCAGATCCAATGCACTAACAAACATACGGTATGCACACACTGACCACATGCTTGTTTTAGGTGGGTGAGTCAAACACTACTGAAACCAGAAAGATCAGCAGGACAGCCAGGCAACTGCTATATCACTCTCACTATATTATCCCTTTAAATACCTAATAGAGGTTTTAATTCATGCAGCTGTATTCAGCCTCAGGTCTACCCAGACTAAAACATAATTTGCAGCTGACGTTTCTTCTACACCTACTGCAATCTTTAATCAGTGGCGCACACTACAGCTCCAAGGGCAAGTTGCTGTGTATATAGCCAGTATCGAATGCCAGCTTCTCCTTTTTTTCTCCTATCTTGGAAAGAATAAATGCGTACCATGTGTATGCCATGCTTTCACCCTAGTGTAAAAATAGAAATATTATTTGGAAAAATTAGGATTTTAGTGGATTTTCAATGCAAGCTTTTTTGGTTCCCAAAATCATTTGCCCATAGAAGCTCATAATGACTCTATTATAATATGATGATGTGCACCAGGGGAATCATTCGTAGTAGAGTTCTCCAGAAGTCTCCCCGGGGAAATAGAAGTACTAGCCTGGACTTACACACTGAAGGGTCAAGGAGTGATTCCACTTCCAGCTGTTATGGGAGTTACCAAGTCCTGAGCAGAACCTACAAGCAGCCTTTTTTTCTGAGAGGTAGCAAGGAAACAGTTTAATAAGCTTCCAGCAATGTTTTGACTACAAGCAGGACGCACCAGAAATTAGACACAGCTGGGATGAGGCTTAGCACTTTTTAATGGCATTATGGTCAAATGAATAATGGGAAGTTGAATCATGAACACTTGGAAATACTTATTAGAAACTCATGTATATAAATCCCACATTTGATATTAATCTTCAATCAAAAGCTATTTTATTTCCTTTTGGATCATCCTAGATAATTCAGTGTTTAACCCCCAAAAATCAGCCTTGACCTATAGATAAAAATGTGTTTCCTGAATGAGCCTTGCATGCCTGGTACTTTGTCAAAAGTTTACATTACTGTAAATGATCTTGTGAAGCAATACACTTGTAGCTCCATTAGGCTATGGGTATTGCTTACATTGCTTTCTGTTCAGCAAGGCCTAAGAGTATGCTGGGATGGACCCATATTCTGCCTTTGGAGATTAATTTTATTTATTGGTTTCTTTATTTTGTGTGTTTGATTTGTTGTCAAACAGTGCTGATACAGAGTAGTGATTCTGAGTACAGGGGTATAAAGCTGATATAAAAGAATGCCCTCCATCTGGTGTCAACTGCACTCAGAAAATGTATGTGCTACTTAAACAGATTTCAGAACAGACAGCTATTCTTGTTTAGGCTGCGCCAAGCACAGCCAGAAGCAGAAAGGGTGTAGGTAGTGGCATGACAATAGTGCTTGGGGCATGGGCAAATGCAGGGGGGGATTACAGCTGCCTAGAATCCCCCCTCAGACCAGGGGCATTGCTGTGTCTGGGGACAGGTACAAGTTAAGACACCAGAATATCTGCAGCTCACAACACTGCCCCCTTTCTTTCCCTGCTACAGTTGACTTTGAATGGAGCAGCAGCATGTGTACATAGCATGGAGCAGCAGCATGTGTACAGAGCATGGAGTAGCGCTGGGGAACTTAACATAGTCAGGTATGAGCACAGCCATATGCCCTGCTGTGTGAATGCTTCACTTTTCCCTTCATTAGCAATGTCGGCTGTCCTCATTATTATCTGTAACCAAACTTCTCCTAATCGATTCTGTTGTCAATCAGGAGCAGATCGGATATTTAGGAAATAATCGTCAGATCCTGTCGGTCGGAGGGGTAATTACATTATGTGTACCCAGAATGATGTTTTACCATATTATTATACTGTATTGTGTGTGGCTGAGGGAGACCTTTCAGGAATCTCCCCTCCCCCCCTCCCTCCATGAAAATCCTGGGTTTGCCCCAGTGGGGAGTGGCAAAGAGGAACCGCTCCTGTGGTGATTTGTATAGCAGCACATCAGAGCCTGATACTTTATCTGTTACCAGCGGCAGGACAGGTCCTCAATCCTCTATTCATTGTTGCCTTCATACAACCTATCTCCAACTCCTGATGCATGTCACATGACATGTAAAGACAAAAACTGAAGAAAATAGGCTGTACAGTACAGAGTTGCACCAAAGAGGGACCTGCCTCCATTGAAAACCGGTACAGCATCCGTTTCTGCTGCAACTGCTCTGCTATGTCTGGGGTGAAGGAACAGAGGATAATAATGTTATGTGGGTGGGTGGGGTTATGGGCACACAGGCTACCTAGTACTAACACCTGGGGGGGGGGGGGGGGGCATGGTTTTGCTGGGGTGCACAACAATTTATAGTTACCTCTAGATTCAGATGCTGTATTAGTGCCTAAGTACTACATCTGCATTCAAGAGTATGCATAGAATGTTACTGGAAAGATCGTGTGTTGTATTACAATGTAGTGCAATGCAGAGATATAGTATGAAAAGTCCCTAAGCTTTAGAAAAGGCAGACAAGAGAAACAGTAACTTATATTAGGATTTTTTTTTATTATGTATTTTCTTGCTTGTTGGTGGTTTAAAGGGCACTTTATTTACAAGTTGTGGAAATATCACCTAGGAGAAAACTCAGGTGAAAAAGTTTATTGCATATGAGCCTTAATGCATTTCCATTTGATAAGAGCAGATACCTCTGACAAACCATCAGTTGATTCTCTATGGTCACATAAAGCAGAATTGCACATGCATGCACTGTTTTCAGTGCATGTCCAGTTAAAATGCAGTGCTGGTGGTGAAGGGTGTGATGTTATACAAAAAATACAGACAAAACTATTTTCTTTTGTGGTTTCAGTGCTGAGGATGTAGTGTGCACCATCTAACCTGGTCCCCTTGTGCAACCCCACTTCCTGAAACAACACACATGTGACTGCCTCCTCCTCCTCCTACACACATTGCTCACCCACTGTTGGATTGGTGCAGACGTCAAAGTGACAGTGGCATGACAAGTTAATGGGGCAATTTTGGCAATTATGTCATCATGTTAATGCACCTGCTGGGAATGAGCCAGAAGGAACAAAAAGGGGACCAAAGCAGCATTGGAGTAGGTAAGAGAAAAAAATGTCAATTGCCAGCCATACTTAAAAGTAAGTGCGAGGGGAGCAGTTAAATTTCTCTTTCATAACTAAGAGATATATAGACATTCCATCATATATTTCTGGGTTTTTGTATGTATTAATTTCCCAGAGTATTAAAGCTCTTCTTACATTTGGAAAACAGAGTGGCGTACCTACAGCATCTGACACTCGTTGCTGGGTATTAAATGACCCCCCACCCCAGGAAAGGAGCGAGTGTGCGGCATGCTGAGTGCACCACCACGCGTTGCTCGCAGTATAAATAGCCTGGAATAGTTTCCCCAGTATAGGTAGCCTAGAATAGTTGGAGGGTTTAGTAGATAAAAATAAAAAAGGACATTTATTTAAAAAAAAAAAAAAAAAAAAACATTGGGGGAGCGGTCAGACCCCACCAACAGAGAGCTCTGTTAGTGGGGAGAAAGGGGGGGGGACCACTTGTGTGCTGTTTTGTGCAGCCCTGCATCTTGGCCTTAAAGCTGCAGTGGCCTATTTGACAAAAAAATGGCCTGGTCTTTGGGGAAGAGGAGGGGGGTAAAGCCTGTGGTCCTGAAGTGGTTAAAAAAAACTGTACTCGCTTGGAACGTTTTTTAAGCTAAGCTTAAACGCAGGTAGCAGATCCTATGTTGAAAATAGGATCCACTTCCACTAGTTAAAAAAACAACAACTGCTGAACACTAAACGAAATGTAGAATCCCAATTTGGCTCATTGTCCCGGACCGGACAGGAAAATGTATCCAACGAAAGTCTATGAGAATGGACACCATGGACACCGTCCGTTCTCACTAGGCTAGTTGCCGCAACCGCGTCACCTGTTTCGATCGCTGTCATGACGTAATACTCACATGTTCCACCACCCATTCCCACCGCTCGGTCCTTTCTACGCAGCCTTGTGGCTTGCCTTGCAAAAGTCCAATGGGAATCCTCAGAAACAGGAAGAATTCTCACTGGTTCATGTTGGACCAATAAAAATTCTCCCTGTTGGTAGGGAGAATTGACCTGATGCAGACTATGGAGAGCCCCATGCTTCTGCTGGCCTCCGGGCTGAATAGATGGACCGAACTGCGGGTGCAGACAGGTGTGTGGTGAGGCGTAAGGGCTGGCGTGATCGACTCAGTAGCGGATGGGCAGCCGAGCTGACAGACAAAATTGCTGCAAGCAGATGCAAAACAGAAGGAATGCATTCGCCTCATGGATGCACTTACCGTTTCCATTCTGCATACGCTAAGTGTGAACCGACCCTTACTAATGATTCATTTTATAATCATATTTAAAGTTCTCTGTGTGTAAAAAGAGGTTTTAGAAAGATAGATGCTGGTGTACAAATTTATATAGCAACCTTTTGAACTAAAGATGCATTACAGATGGAATTTCAGGCAACTACACCCTTAATATGACCCCTCTGCTTCATTTCATCAATAGCCCATTGGCAGTAATGCTAATCCACCAAAACCAACAGTTGGGAGGATGCTTTTTTCCACCACTGCTTACACAAAAACGTTTCCCTTGTTTTTTTTTGTTTAAAACGGTGCTAACGTATTTCTGTTTTGGAAAGCCAGCTGTACATTGCGTTGAACCGGAGCCAATGTCTGCAGTACATTAAATGCAACTGCTCAGATCACATCTGCTGCTACCATTTTGCCATTGTGCAGACACAAGTCCAATTCTAATTCCAACCATATTTTTTTGTGAGATTTGTCTATGAGTTCAACATCGGAAGAGTTTAAACATAATGGCAATAACATCAAGACAAACTCATTTCCCAACTCTAAACATGATCCAGAAGTCAAAATGCTCTTTATGCACTAACAAAGTTAATGGTTAATTGCTTCTAAAGAGCAGCAGATAGGTTCAAGCAACGTTAAATATTTTCTCCCCTTCCTTATGAACTTCTTACATGATTAAAGATGTTTAGTAAATGCATTGCATGTGCACTAAAATGTTCTAATAAAAATCATCTAGCCCATGATCTAGTAAGTTTTGTGCACTTTATTATGAAGCATATATATTATATAAGCATATATATTATTCACACACACACACACACACACACACACACACACACACACACACACACACACACACACACACACACATATATAGCTTTGACATCTTCCACAGCGCTCTACAGAGTACATAGTCATGTCACTAACTGTACCTCAGAGAAACTCACAATCTAAGCTCCACCATAGTCATAGGTTCATTCTAGTCTAGGGCCAATTTTATTTTTTACCTGGGTGTCACATGGTACAGGCAGGACCCGATGGCCTTTGAGAATGACGTAAGACACAGGAGGAGGCATGCCAGCGGACAAGTTAGCATGCTATGGGACAGGGGTTACATATTCTACATGGAGAGACGGCCAGTGGTCCGTCGGTCATTGGGAAATCATAGGCTACGACAGCCATGCACCCGACCGAACCCTTTCGAGCTAGATCTATCCAGTATGTCGAATTGATCATTTGATTGATTTTGGTCGGAAATCAATCAAAATGACAGCCACATTGCGGCATCAATCTCTGCCAGATTCGATCATTAGGATCAAATTGGTTGGCTATCAATTCCGCAAGTCGTGCAATGTGTGGGCAACTTAAGTCTCTTTCTTTATGCCATGTGTACGTAGGTATTTTTTTTTTTATTATGGTGGTATATCGATTTGTTCGTTCTTATAATGTTTTTTTAGATTAATTTATAATTTTCTTGTTTTTTGTGGCATGGATACAGAGTTATCCTGTTTCTACGTCTATAAATGCCTGTTATCACAGGATTATCATTGTCTTGTCCTAGCAACCACCAGGAGATAAAAGAGAATTGGAAAGGTAAATGACCTTG
The DNA here is from genome assembly GCF_040937935.1 of Hyperolius riggenbachi. Lineage (NCBI taxonomy): Eukaryota > Metazoa > Chordata > Amphibia > Anura > Hyperoliidae > Hyperolius > Hyperolius riggenbachi. The sequence continues at coordinate 304,804,434 of NC_090647.1, forward strand.
AATGTCATTAAAATAATTAAATAAATCCAGACGATAGCTTCATGTAATCTTTACTATGCAGTATAAGCACAAACTAGTTTTGTATATTAAATGTAAGAAAAGGGACAAAAAGTTTACTCAACAAGGGGCCTGATGCAGTAAACTACGGTAAAGTTGCAGCGACTGCTACTACTACTACCGGGGAGCACAGCCTGTTAACCTTGAGCACCACGAGTTATTGAGTTGATGCATGGATTGCTACAGTAGCACCCGGGGTTCACGGTAACTTTACTTTAGTTTACTGCATCAAGCCCCAGGTATGAGCTTCTTAAAGAGGAACTCCAGTGAAAATAATTTAATATAAAAAGGTGCTTAATTTTTACAATAATTATGTATACATGATTTAGTCAGAGTTTGCTCATTGTAAAATCTTTCCTCTCCCAGATTCACATTCTGACATGTATTACATGGTGACATTGTTACTGTGGGCAGATTATGTAGCTGTTCTGGCTTTAACAGAGAGCTATAAACAGCCATTTCCTGTGTGTGTCATTGTTACATTGTGGCAGTTTGCCCAGAGTACCGTACGGTACCAGAGCCTCTTGTGGGAGGGGTTTCAGCACAAAATCAGTCATACAGCGCCCCCTGATGGTCTGTTTGTGAAAATCATTATATTTTTCATGTAAAAGTGGGTATCAGCTACTGATTGGGATAAAGTTCAATTCTTGGTCGGAGTTTCTCTTTAAAGCTGGATTATCAGCTATACAATGTAACTATATTTACCCACTGTTCTGTGTTTATTATGCAGTCTACAACCTGACCCTGCATTGCAAGCATTCCAATATAATCATAAATGTTTCTGCTGTAATAAATCTTATCTCAGTCAGCCAGGCTCTATTTGGTACATTACTGAGACGAGAGAAGCTTGTTATCTTCCCTTCCACATTCCTGCTCCTCACTGATTAGCTGAGGGTAATTCAGTGTGAGACAAGGCTGAGAAATACACCTTACTGCTCTGCAGAAGCTGCTGAAATACGATCTATGCTATGCTCACATATGTTTACAAAGCAATCTAGATAGGACACTGCAGTTGCTGGGAGAAAAAAAAAAAGAGTAATGCTGGGAATACACGGTTCGTTTTTTAGGTGATTAGATAGATCATTTCTGACATGTCCGATCTCCCTTTTGATTCTTTAACTGCTCGATTTCTGATAGAAGTAAATGGAAAAACATAAGAAAAACGAGCAGAAGATAAGAGAATCGACTTCAGAATCTAGCGGCAAAAACGATGAAGAGGAGAAACGCACGGCAGAAACGAACTGTGTATTCCCAGCATAAGAGAGGAATTTACATCAGGATTGGCTTCAGTCAGAGGCAGTAAAGATGGAAAATGCCTGAAGCAGTTTTTTTCTTTATTTACCACATAAAATTAACTGAAATCAAAATGTGGACAGTACAATGCATATGTTTTGTAAGTGGCAAAAGGCCTGCGCAGTAGAGTTCCGCAGTAAGTTCCGCCTTACCCGAACAAAAACCTGCTAGTACGCCTGCGCTGGATTGCGGAGAGGTAAATATATACATCTACGCACTTCGGGGGACCCAGGCAGGCTAACGGAGCAACGGAGGAGGACGGGGAAGCCTCATTAGGACCCTGAGGCTTCCCCCTTCCGAGGTAAGTATCCCCCAGATTGGTATTTTTTTATTACAGGATTTCTTTAAGTGGCTGAGAAAGCCGTATACAGAGGTAGGGCCTTATTCAATTTACGTTTTTACACCTTATCAATGAAATGTCTTTTAAGCTACCAGCAAAGCAATAAAATACTTAAAATAAGTTTGACAATTTCTTTTCACCTAATTTTTGGTGCTTTTTCAGTTGACGAGTGCTGAAAAGTTGATGAAAAATTATCTCCAAGGAGAAAACCCAGGAGAAAAAGTGAATTGCATATAGCCCAAGTAGTGACAACACCATATTTGTCACAAGATACATTTTTCTGTCTATACTAAACAAACAAAAAATGTATTTTGTGGAGGCTCTATGAATGGAGCTTTTTTTTCACTCTACAGATTACCAGTTTATATCAGGAATACATTTTTCCTGTTTTTTAAGCTAGAAGGTTTATTCAAAAACCGTCTCATGAACTTTCCCTTATTCTTTTTCATTTTATCTATAAAAGAACTTTACAGTAATTTATAAGCAAAGGACCATCAAAATATTGTTTTCCTAATTACTAAGGCATTACTTTCTTCCCCTTCTTTTAGTACTTCTTTGCTTGTTTATTGGTCAAAATGTTTTATATAGAGAAAGTGAAAAATGGATAAGTAGTTATAATATCGCAGAGAGTGTTATGACTCCTTCCTCAGTACTTAGTCTTGCTACAGTGCTGTTCAATAGTGGAATGGCCAGAACAGGGTAAAAGTAAAGAAATAACAACAATTTGTAAATTTCGTTGCTGTGTCCTTCCTCCCCCTCCTCCCAAGCACTGGCTAAGAAGCTCCTTATGACAAATCCAAGTCTTAGTCCAAAGTATTAGTTAACAATGTACATTCCCACCAGTGGCGTAACTAAGGGGCTTGGGGCTCTGGTGAGAGTTTTACATGGGGTCCCAAGCACTATATTAATGTGGAGCCCCAAAACCCACCAAAGATAGCTGCAGTGTCAGAGAGGGGTAATCAGAGAAAGGAAAAGGTTTGTTAAGGATTACCACTATGCAATACACACATAGAGGTGTCCATTACCACCATAGCACCAATTAAAAGCTAATAAGATGGACGAAGGAGGGTCCCTAGTGGGCTCCTGTGGACCAGTGGCCCTGGTGCAGTTGCAACCTCTGCATCCCCTATTGCTATGCCACTGATTCCCACTTAACTTGTTCTTTTTTTTCTAGGAAACCAGGAACTGGGCTCTAGCTGATGTGGTCCTTCATTTACTTTGCAACTCCATCCAAAAGGTCTCTGCTATGGACAGACATGGTAAGTGGAATCACTACCATCCAACTTTTCCTATCTCTCAGTCTCTAATGTGACTTTTCTATGTACACAATTGGGACCAAGTTCCTTATCTCATCACCACTTTAAAAACCTAATCTATTACAGCTGTCTTTTACCAGTTAATTGTGCATAGGAATTAATCATTTAAAGGACACCTGAAGAGAGAGGGATTAGAATCAGACTAATTCACCAAGTACAATGGGGGACTGTACCTGGAATTGATTTTGGCACATACAAGGTTGGTGATGATACAATATAACATACTATACAAAGGGATATATAAAACAAGAGAAATAGAGAAGAGGGGGACCGAGGGGTAGTCTGAAGTGCTGATTGAACGGAGCAGCCATCTATGGCACTTTAAGTGACACTGAAACGAAAATAAACGTATGATATAATGAATTGCATGTGTAGTACAGCTATGCAATAGAGCATTAATAGCAAAGAAATTATTCTAATATTGTTTCCAGTACAGGAAGAGTTAAAAAACTTCAGTTGTTATCTATGAGCTCTCTGACCCAACTTGGCTTGCTGTTTTCTGGAGCACTTATACATCAAAGAAACAGTCAGAGACAGATTTAGAGAAGAGTTTTACTGCAGGGAAGTTAAAAGGGTCATTAGCACTGCTTGTTTTACAGTTTTGAATACACCGAGTGGCTTGTAATTGCAAATATGACAGAATTATGCAATGCTGTAAAAAAAAAAAAAAGCTATATATCTGAAAATAAAAATATGAGACTATTTTCTTTGCTACTAATGTTCTATTAATTATCAGTACTACACATACAATTCATGATATCATTGTAATGCATAAACAAACAAGACTATGCAGCTGGGTGATATTAAATAATGGAAAAGGCTACACAGATCACCACAGGAGTTATGGTCGAGGGAGCAAGATTGCCCAGAGCAACCGCAGCTCTGAGCTTCCGAAACCGCCACAAATAAACAAGACACACTGGTTGCTCAGGGCGACCGCAGCCCTGAGCCTCTGACTGAGTAACAAGAGAGACAATAGACAGACAGATTGGTTGTCAGAGAACAAGACACACTGGTTGCTCAGGGTGAACGTAGCCCTGAGCTTCTGACTGAGTAACAAGACAGACAGTAGAGAGACAGACGGAATGCTTGCCAATCTAATCATTGCCCCAGTGATAGCAAGCATCCACACTGACTTGGACAAGACAAACAAGTAAGAGAGTAACTAATAGCAACCACGGCCTATAGTTACATTCACAGGAACAGGACTAGCAGGAACAGACAGACGGATTGTTTTCCCAGCAATAGCAAACATCCACACTGATACAGACAAGACAGGTAGGAGTGTAAATAATAGCAACCGCTGCTACAGTCACGTCCACAGGAACAGAGCAAGCAGGATAACTACCAGTCACCAACGTGGTGAAGGCAGTCTCCAACTAACAGGCAAATTCTTGTAGGAGACAAAAAAGGCACAGAGAGACCAGGAGCCAGATCTGGTGTATTATCACAAGGACACCAGAATATGTGTATAATAGGAGGAAATATACTCACAAAGTTAGGTTGCTATATATATGCAACCGCTTTTGATCGCATGTGAGGAAGTACCGTCCTCACTCGGCCTTGCTTCTAGCAGTGGGGTTGGTCGCAGCTCCAAAAGAAAAATATGCCACTGGAAAAGCCTTCCAAGTGTGCACTCCCCTATGCAGGGGTAGGATGAATTGGGAGAAGGGTAGGAGGCTCCCGTGGACATATAACTGAAATTCTTATAGTAAATTAGACAAAGTACTTAAGTTCCTACCTTAGAGTAGGAAGACTCACACGTATAGTAGTAGTTGAAATTTCTCAAGCTTTATTAGGGCACAAATGACAACGCGTTTTGCGGCCAAGCCGCTTCCTCAGGTCTATAGGAGTGCCTTTGGATACAATATGGCAACAATCAGGATAGACATACCGCTGAACTATAGTGTAATTATAAAAACAATAAATAACATCAATAAAACATAGCACCAATACAACATAATAAAAGATAAATAAAAAGTTATTATAATAAAAAGTTCGGAGTATAACATATGTACCCGTATGGACATATAAACATATAGATGCATGTATGTGCACTCGCACACACATAAACCGGTATACACGTACAACCCACGTATACCTACAGTATATATACATATATACTCATAAAACATTGAACTATCTAGTTTATCTTTGTGCAAAACCGTCTAGAATGCAGGGGGATGTATGGCCTCAGACCCAAGGGAAATCTCATAGTGGTCGGGGGGTCCATATATGAGTAACATATATAGGGATAGAGTAATATATATAAAGGATATATGGAGAAGTTGTAGGGGGATTGACACAGATAGGTTTCTCTGTACAGGAAATGGATATAGGTCAAATTTATGCAAAAATGAAAGATCAAAGGGATAATACCACAGGGGGGCAGGATAGGTGTAAACAAATACTATGGATATGCACCGGTGGGAAGGGAGGGTAATAGGGCCCATATGAAATATACTTGACATGATTCAATATATTAAGGGCTTACCTAGAAGGGTCCACGTCTATATCCTGAGCGCCATATAGCGCTGCACGTGGAGCGGCGTTGAATAAATAACTGAATACACGCGACGGAGGGGAGCCCCAGTGAGGTCACAGGGGGGCGTGGCGTGGAGCTGTATGCGTCAAGACGCGGGGATACGCGCACCGGAGGGGAGCCCCAGGGGCGTCACAGGGAGGCGTGGTGTAGAGCCGCATGCGTCAGGACATGGGGATGTCCTGTATACACGCATGAAGGCGTACTATGTGAGCGTGCTATAGAGCACAATGTGTAGGCCGGCGGCCATATTGGTGGAGTCCTACGGGGCGGCCATTTTGGAGAGGGACCAAAGTGTGCCAAAGAGCACGAGAGGTGGCCGTGCGGCCATATTAGCGGAGGCGCATGGAGGCAGCCATATTGTAGTAGATCAGGGATCAAGTTCAAATGCCAGTATGGCAAAACAGTACAAGAAACTGTTGGTATTAGGGTATATGTACTGTATAATGATCTGGATATTGATAAAAATAATAACAAATATATTGACCATATAATAATAAAAATTATAAAACAGTATATGATAAGGAGACCAGAGAAAGAGACACGAATTGGTGTATATTAACAAAAATGGAAACAACAAGACCAGCAATATGCTGTAAATGCACACCTATATGTACATGCACAATAAAGGTATGTATTACATGTACGGTGTAAGAGAACGCGGAAAAGCCGCCGTGTGTGCTGACAGCAAAGCGGCTAATTCCGCGTCCAGCACGGCGGTTTGCACGCAGAAGCATGTGTCTGGTACTGTGAGAGAACGCGGAAAAGCCGCCGCGTGTACTGATAGTGCGGCGGTTTGTACGCAGCAGCATGCGTCTGGTGTGGCTGGGTCTGTTAGTTCACACAGATTCAGGAAGAGAGGCAGAACTTTTATGACGGCCAAGGGGGGGATCAGCTGACCAGGCTGGTCAGCTGACCTCAGAGCAAGTGGCTATTGGTCTATCACTTAGGGGTGGCGCCGGAGAGCGCTACTCTATATATAGTTACTGCTGGACAGTCACAAGTGGTCTGCCGTTGCGAACACTACGTGGAAGCACTCAGACCTTAGTCAGATCCAACAGTGTGTTTGAACCAGGAGGACCTGGGAATTCACACTGAGCCAGATTACTACTGTGTTATTATTGTGTTATACTTCAGACTAGTTCCAGGGTGTTGAGATCACGGACCTCACACCCAAGATTAGGGAACTAGTGTATCAATCTGTTATACTTCAGACTAGTTCCAGGGTGTTGAGACCATGGACCTCACACCCAAGATTAGGGAACTTGTGTATCATTCTGTTATACATCAGACTAGTTCCAGGGTGTAGAGACCACGGACCTCACACCCAAGATTAGGTAACTTGTGTATCATTCTGTTATACATCAGACTAGTTCCAGGGTGTAGAAAGCACGGACCTCACACCCAAGACTAGGCATTGTTTGATATCTGTTATGACCTATTGCTTTCCTGACTACCTCTCCGCTCGCTGATTCGGTACCACGCATATCTGATCTTCCGTTGCCAACCCTGCCTGCCTTGGATACCAAATCAGCCTTCTGTCTTTGTACTTTGTCTGTGTGTTGCCGACCTGGCTTGCCCGACCTCGAGAGCTATCTCTCTCCTTTAGGAGATGGTCTCCAGATCAGCTAGCGACATCCACCTTCAGGTGTCACTCACTCACTGGTCCTTCCTACCTTCAGCCTGAGACTCCACCCCTAGGAAGATCTCAGGCTGCTGGAAGGTTCTCGTGCTTCTCAAAAGACCAGTGTTGCCCACACTGCCAAGGACAACCTGCTCATCAGGTGGATTACTCAAAGTAAATACTGTTGCACCAAACACTCACGATATATACAGGTATCCAGAGGTTAGGTTAGTACTATATCTGTATTATTGGTGATTCTGCAGATCATCAATAATCAGGTATATATCTGTATTCTTGGTGATACTGCAGATCACCAATAATCAGATTCTCTCTGTGTGCTGACACCGATCGTTACATACGGTTATTGTATACAGACATCCTATATATCCGCCCAAAGATCCACATTTCCATCTGAAAGTGCTTAGAATGTACTGGGGCAGTGATGGCACTGGGTAGTGCCTCTGGATTAGAGTAAGTTTCTGTGATGGAGACTTTTTTCTGGGGTGCCTACTTTCACGGGGGACATCCTATGGGGAATGGACAAGAGACAGGATGGGGAGTCCCTGAACTAGGGAGTAGGACCTCAACAAACCATAAGTGGACCAGGGGGATGATGGGTAGGGGCGGGAGGGGGAGGGAAGGGGCGGGGGAGGATAGGGAGGACGTGGTATGGAAGAGACGGAATGGGGAGTGGGAAGGAGGGGGGAAATAGGAGTGGGAGGTACGGGAAGTGAAAGATGGGGGAGGGGTGGGAAGAAGGATGGGAGGGTGGGGGAGGGGGGGAAGAAGGGGAACGGGGGGGGGGGGGAAGGGGGACTCAGGAGAGCCATTGGAGGGCTGAGGATCGCTAGATGATAAGTATAGTCTCATTACATGTTATTTTCCAGACATATATTCAAGCCCTCGGGTTGTAGGGTGTTCAATCGGAATACCCAGTACATTTCTCTTCTTTTTAGCTTCCCATGTCTGTCTTGGGTATCCTCGGGGATATGTTCAATGGGGCAGATACTGGTCATATCAGTGCTCTGACCATGCTGGATTTTATAATGCCTAGAGAGGCCATGTTTCATATAGCCATTCTCAATGTTCCGCCTATGTTGGCCCCATCTTGTTCTTAACTGTTGGGTCGTGCGGCCTACATATTGCAGTCCACAAGGACAGGTTATTAAATAGATGACAAAGTCTGAGCTACAGTTCATTCTTTGCTTTATCATGAAACTCTCTCCTGTGGTTGTGGATTGGAAACTCTGTTCACCTTCTTGGATCCTATTGCAGCATAAACATCTCGGATGGTTGCATCCTGATACTTCCCCCCCGGTTATCGTTGGACTGGCCACTCACATTCTCGGGTCCTGGGATGTTCTTTATCCTACAGGGGCTACCTGTGCTTTTAGATTTTTTGCCCTACGGAAGACGCATTTTGGTCTATCCGTCAATTCTCTCCTCAGATAGGGGTCTTTCAATAGGAGTGGCCAATGTCTCTTAAGTACAGTTTTGATTGAGTTGTGTCGGTTAGAGAATCTGGTGATGAAGTTGGGTTCTTTTTGTGTCTGTACTCCCTGCTTTGTTGTTGTTTTCAAGAGATCTCTGCGGTTGATAGCCCTAGCTTTTCTCTTTGCGTCCTTTATTACTCCATTTGGAAAGTTTTTTTCTCTAAACTTTCTGGATAGAATTTTTGCTTGTTCGTCGTATGTCCTAACATCTGTGCAGTTTTTTTGAATTTGCAGAAATTGCCCATAGGGTATATTAGTTTTCCATGCTTTATAATGATTGCTTTTATAATCGATATATGAGTTAGAGTCCACGGATTTGAAGAAGTTTTTTGACTTGATTTCTTGATTTTCATGGTAGAGGACTACATCTAGATATTCTATCTGAAGATCACTGAAGTTGGAAGTAAAGGTTATCCCCCAATCATTATTGTTAAGATAGTCCTTGAAAGCGTAGATAGAAGAGGTTTCTCCCTGCCATATAAAAATCAAATCGTCAATGTACCTCCTATAATAGACGATATATTTCTATTAAATGGGTTGGAGGGCCCCAGCAGTAGTAGTTCCAGAAGTCCCATGGTCAGGTTGGCATAACTGGGTGCAAAGCTCGCTCCCATGGCTGTTCCCCTCTTCTGTAGAAATATAGTTCCCATGAATTGAAAAAAGTTATGGCTGAGTATGAAGGATATGGCTCGTATAAGAAAAAGTTTCTGTTTGGAAGGCATGTTCCTGTCATGGATAAGGAAGTGCCACACAGCAGCCAAGCCTATACGGTGGTGTATGTTAGAGTATAAGGCCGAGACATCTAGGGTGACCCATTTGTAGTCTTCTTTCCACTGTATATCTTCTAGTTCCCTCAACAACTGGGTGGAATCTTTCAGGTATGATGGTAATTTCTGCACATATGGTTGAAGGTGTAGGTCTACCAGTTCTGACAGATGTGAGGTTAATGATCCGATACCTGCGATGATGGGGCGTCCTGGAGGGTTGGATAAGGTCTTGTGAATTTTTGGTAGGTGGTAGAAGTGTGCCATACTGGGGTTGGTTATCAGAATGTATTCCTTTTCGTTTTTATTAATAATCCCTTCTTCATATGCCCATACAATACATTTGCTAAGGGCTTCTGAATATTCTTTTGATGGATCTTCACTTAGGGTCTCGTAATACTCTTTATCACTGAGGATCCTCTTTGCTTCTTTGAGGTAATCGGTTTTATTCAGTACCACTATTCCTCCGCCTTTGTCTGCTTTCTTGATTATAATATCTTGGTTCCTTTCCAGGTTTTTAATGGCTGAGCTCTCTGCTTTACTTAGGTTATGATTAGTGGTTTTCCTTTCCATTTTCTTGAAGTCATCCAAAACTAGTGAATAGAAGCTCTTGATGTAGGGTCCTCTTTGATTCGTCGGATAAAACGTAGATTTGTTTTTTAGATTAGTATGTATGTACTTCTCCAGAGCCATAGCTTCTTGATCTATGACTATCATCTGTTCATCATTATCAGTGTTCAGGATAATAGGGGTCGTCGTCCGACTTCTGCTGGTCGTATTTCCTTGTATCTTCTTTATTACGAAGTATCTTTTCAAAGTAAGCTTTCTAGTGAAAGCATTCAAATCTACGAATAACTCGTACAGGTTAGCTGGTTTCGTCTGACAGAATGAGAGTCCCCTGCTTAGTACATTCTCCTATGTATGACTAAGTATGTATGAAGATAGATTAAATATGGGCTTCCTGTCATTTGTTGATGACTCTGTTTGTTTGGTTATATGGACAGGTTTCGGTTTGCTTTTTTTGCCACCTCTTTTTCCCCTCTTTCTGGGCTTGGGGCCGGTCTCTTTGTGGCCCTCATGGGTGATGATATTATGAGAGGTGACAGGAAATTGATGGGATTGGATATCCTCGGTCGTAATGGTGGTGTCTCTCCCATTATTGTGGGCAGTTCTAAAAAAGAAGATGATGAAGTTCCTCCTGTAATGTTGGACCCTGAACTGCTATTGGGTTCCTGTGTTAGTGGATAGTAGCCAGTAATTTGCTTGTGTTGTATTTTAGGGCCCCTTTCCGGTCGTCTATTCAGTCTTGGAATTTTTGTCCTGTGGGATTCCATCTCTTTTGATAAAGCTACAGGTTGCCGTGATGATAATAATGACAAGTTCTCTATTTGATCCGAATTCAATTTGGCTGGCACATTTGGGGCCTCTAGGGTCAAATTATCTGGTATTTCGCTGTACGTGCTCAGGTCCAAAAGTTCATCTGACTGCTGTAACTGGGTCTCTATTAAGGTCAATGACTGGGATTTTTCTTTGTTCGGTTCTGAGGCTAAGGGGGTGCTGAAGACTTCGCCCTCGTCCGATTGTACAGATTTTCCCTTCAACTGTTGACAAGACTTCCTAGGGCTGGAGGCAATATTCCTAAGATCCTGCTTCGGCTCTGTGGTCTTAACCCTCTGTACCGGGTTCTTCGGGTTGACCAGTGGTGGGTATTCCCAGTGATGTCTGGGTCTTTTTAACTCAGGCTGTTCCTTGCGTGGGTGCAGTTTATGGTCTCGATGAGATTTCCTCCTTTTGGTTATCTTGTAATGCACTCAGGAACGTTGGTATCTAGCACGTGGTGTGAGTGGAGTAGTGGTTTTTTCTTCCTGGGCATCTTCCTTGTGTATATTCGTGGTCTGTGATCTCTCGCATATGGGTCTGGTTGGATGGGGCTGTATTGGGCCCTCTGGATCTTCCTCTTGCATAGGTCTCAAGTCCTGAGGTGGATGATATCTGGGTCTGATAAACCTCTGGTTGTTGGTCGCCGGCCTACACATCGTGCTCTATAGCATGCTCACATAGTACGCCTTCATGCGTGTATACAGGACATCCCCATGTCCTGACGCATGCGGCTCTACACCACGCCTCCCTGTGACGCCCCTGGGGCTCCCCTCCGGCAAGCGTATCCCCGCGTGTTGACGCATACGGCTCCACGCCACGCCCCCCTGTGACCTCACTGGGGCTCCCCTCCGGCGTGCGTATTCAGTTATTTATTCAGCGCCGCTCCACGTGCAGCGCTATATGGCGCTCAAGATATAGACGTGGACCCCTCTAGGTAAGCCCTTAATATATTGAATCATGTCAAGTATATTTCATATGGGCCCTATTACCCTCCCTTCCCACCGGTGCATATCCATAGTATTTGTTTACACCTATCCTGCCCCCCTGTGGTATTATCCCTTTGATCTTTCATTTTTGCATAAATTTGACCTATATCCATTTCCTGTACAGATAAACCTATCTGTGTCAATCCCCCTACAACTTCTCCATATATCCTTTATATATATATATATATATATATTACTCTATCCCTATATATGTTACTCATATATGGACCCCCCGACCACTATGAGATTTCCCTTGGGTCTGAGGCCATACATCCCCCTGCATTCTAGACGGTATTGCACAAAGATAAACTAGATAGTTCAATGTTTTATGAGTACATATCTATATATAGGTATACGTGGGTTGTACATGTATACCGGTTTATGTGTGTGCGAGTGCACATACATGCATCTATAGGTTTATATGTCCATACGGGTACATATGTTATGCTCATAACTTTTTATTATAATAACTTTTTATTTATCTTTTATTATGTTGTATTGGTGCTATGTTTTATTGATGTTATTTATTGTTTTTATAATTACACTATTGTTCAGCGGTATGTCTATCCTGATTGTTGCCATATTGTATCCAAAGGCACTCCTATAGACCTGAGGAAGCGGCTTGGCCGCAAAAACGCGTTGTCATTTGTACCCTAATAAAGCTTGAGAAATTTCAACTACTACTATACGTGTGAGTCTTACTACTTTAAGGTAGGAACTTAAGTACTTTGTCTAAATTACTATAAGAATTACAGTTATACGTCCACGGGCGCCTCCTACCGTTCTCCAACTAACAGGATGGTAAGACTTCACTGTACCCCCGCGGGTGCATTGAACGTCCAGGCAGGAATGGTAATGCAAAGCAAAGCAATACAACTTTCACAGCATGGACTCAGCAACAACTCAGGCAAGCTGTACGCTATGTCGGGCGAAGGTCTGGAATGAGAGGCAGGCTTTTCTATGGACATCAGCCAATGGGAACAGACATGCAAATTCTCACACAGCTGAATGGTAGTCATGCAATCCTGTGCTACACTGATTGAAAGCTGCAAGCTGCCTGTGAATGGAAAAGATTTTCATTACAAATGCATGCCAGATTATGCAACCACATGCTTGTAAGAAATCAGCAACTGACTGGCTGCAGTTCAACTGCAGCAAGCCGTAGGCGGAATTATGACAACATCCTGGGCTACTCTGAACTACAGAGTGATTGCAAATAGCAATGACTCTCATTGCAAATGCAAACAAAACCAAGCAACCAAATGCATGTAGAGAGATCAAAACTGCTCGGTTGCAGCTCCGCTGCAACCGGCAGGAGGGATCTTTACAATCATACTTTTTTTGTTTTGTTTTTTTTGCTTTAGTGTCACTTTAAATGCTACACAGCAAGGTCAGAATCAGAATCAACTTTCCAGTAGAGTAGCGGTGCAGCACTTCAGATGGGTGAGAACTACCCAGCTTTCAAAGGTCTTTATTATGGTTGGTGTTAGGGCAACAGGCCTGTAGTTATTTAGCTCTGTGACTTCTGGCTTTTTGGGAATTGGAATGATGGTATAGATTTTTTAAAGCAGGGGGGACTTTACCTAGTCACAGGGATTTGTTAAATATGGGGGTAAGGACGGGGCCAGCTGGATAGCGGAAGGTTTTCAGACACACTGCAGATGTGGCATCCGGGCTTGCGGTTGAACTTCCAGAGGTACCTTAGTATATTGGCCTCCTGGACTGCTACCGGCACTGGAAGGGAAGGAGAATCCCTGGCTATGGGTGTGGATGCTTGGTCCTCAGGGTGGCTGGATTGGTCCTCAAATCTACAGTAGGATTTGTTGAGCTCCCCATGTGGGATAGGCCTGGAGAAATGGGAGGAGAGGTGGTTGAGTCACACAGCAAAGTTCATGATCGACTGTAACGGAGTCAAACATTCAGCGGGTAGGCCACAGAGCAGTGAGTTACAGTAGTCTAGACATGAGATAATCATGGTAGTGTGCTGTGTGAGAAAAGGGCATATTTGGGAGAAATGTTTTAGGTGGAGGTAACAAGGTGAGGATAGTTTGTCAATGTATAGTTTGAATGAGAGGGTCCAGTCCAGTATTACACTTAGGCAGTGCGCCTAAGAGACAGGGGTGATTTAAGTACCATCAACAAAGATTGTAATGTTGGGCAGGTGCAGTGAGTTGTGGGGTTGAAAAAAATAACTATTTTGATTTTGTCCATGTTGAGTTTTAGAGAGGACATGAAGGAGGCGATAGTTTTGAGAAGGGTGCATATTAATTCGGCGCCGCTCAGTTCGGCGCGGTGAGAGCCAAATGATGGCTCTCAATGCTGCCGCTAAACTCAGAGGCGGTGTTAAATACTTTTCCCCCTCCGAGTTGTCGCGACTCAGAGGGAGATGTAATTCGGGGTCTGGCAGCCGCCAGAGGCCCGAATTACCGCTACGCGCCCCGCGTACCACAGCATTGCTGCTATGGGGCGCCCAGTTTTGGCGCTCGGCTCTCAGAGCCGTGCGACGAAATTAGCTGATTCGCTTTGAGACAGTCAGCAACACAAGCTGTTAGAGTAGCCAAGTCAGGAGCTGAAAGGTAGATTTCTTTATCGTCAGCATGTAGGTGATATTGGCAGCCAATTGAGCTCATGAGCTGACCAAGACTATAAGTGTAGATAGAGAAAAGGAGAGTCCGAGGACTGAGCCTTAGGGAATTCCAACAGTTAGGGGTCGTGGAGAGGAGGTGGTGCTGGTGTGAGAGACTCTGTCCTATCTGTGAGAGAAAGCCAGAAGAGAGCAAGACTCTAAATGCCCATGTATGAGAAGATTTGAAGAAGGAGCGGATGGTCCACTGTGTTGAAAGCATAAGAGAGATCTAGCGGGATGAAAATAGAGTAGAGTCCTTTCGATTTAGCAGTTGCCAGGTCATTAGTTACTTTGAGTAGGGCCGTTTTGGTTGAGTGGCTTGGTCGGAATCCAGACTATAGGTCTTCTAACAGAGAATTAGTAGTGAGGTGACAGACTAAATCTGAGTAAATGTGGTACTTAAGTAATATACAAAAATGATATGTGAGCAGCTGCCTGTGTACGATTTTAAATACTGCTTTTAGTTTCACTTTAGCTTATCTAAATCATTTATTAATGTATACTGTCTGTCAATTTGAATTTGCAGGAACCATAAATCAATTTATTTTTTAATATATTAATTATTTGGAGTCCCACCTGATGAATTTGCACAATATTTATGAAGAAATTATGAATCCATTAGTACTGATTTAGACTGATAAAATTAAAAAAAAAAATCACATTCATTTCTTTAACTGAAAATCCTGCTAAATGCTATCTATAATAGAGTGAGAAATACCATATTTCATACTCAATTTAATTTTTTGTTGAGGAATAAAAATCCTCCCTAGATCAGCCCTATGGGACCTATTTTTACAGACGTGACCTAATTACAAATCCGGCACTTTGATATCAACGACCCCATCCTCCCTCCGCCAGCACCACAATGAGTCATGTAATTATGAAATTATGCTGGTGTGTGTGCAAGGGGCGGAGCTAAAGCTCCTAAGCTAGCCCACCTCTTTGCTCTAGTGTGAGGAGGCAAAGACCCTCCAGATCCCCATTGCTGCAGCATTTTCACAATCACCAACTTCCCCTCAGCACACCGTAAAAAATAAAGTGCTGGCGGGTATGTGGGGGATTACAAATATTAATTTGGTAATGGTTCATTTATAAAGGGGTGATCTGATTACCTATAATGGTGATCAGTGTTTTGCTCGCCTAATGTAATTACGTTAAAGTGCCAGTCCACAGCTCCATTTATTTGAATGGTCTCTCAGATTGCCTTAAGCCAAGTACACACTTGAGATAAAAGTCTTTGGAAAATGAAAGATCACAGACTAATTTTACCACCTTCCATGTAGTATGAGAGCATACCTACACAGTCTATTCTATTAAGCGGAGTACCCCCATCAGATAAAAATCTTTGCAAGATGCTGCACACAAAGATGCTGTACACATGCAAAAGGGAAGCAGTAAAAAAGGGCGTATATGGCTAATGGACTAAAAGGGCATGACCATAGACTGCAATGCAAAATATCGGCTATTGGGCGCCCGACAGGAAATTTAGGCACCCGAGAAATAGCGGTTGCAGGGATCGTATTAACAAAATGTTTTGTTTACAGAATAAGGTTTATTACAAATATTGTTTACAAATTCGTTTTGACTTTGTGTTATACTTATTTTTCATTTTTAAATTTCGCTTATAGGAGGTTTTACTTATTTTTTTGTTTTTAAATTTCGCTTATAGGAGGTTTTACTTATTTTTTCGTTTTTAAAATGTTGCTTTCAGGACTGTAACAAGTAAATTTTCATTTACACTTATATTTTCATTTTAAAATTCATTTTCATACATATAATGCTTAAATATCGGCTTCAACCTTATTCTATTAGAAATACATCGCTTTTGGTATTAACTTTGTTTTTTACACTTATAATGCATAGATTATAGTTTTCAGACTTATTAACTCACTAATATAGCGCTTTTGATATTACCGTAATTTTAAGATTTTTAATGCGTACGTGATTGTAAGTCTATTTATTCTAATATATATATATATATATATATATATATATATATATATATATGTATTTTATATTTATAATATTATTAATGTGTACATGATTTTAAGGCTATTTATTTTATTACAAATATATAAATTATTCTATTCATGTTATTTATAGTGAAGTATTTTAAGAATTAAAATATTATTGTTTATATGTGTATAAGGGAGTGTGTGCAGTGGAGATGGTTAGGGTTAGGCACCATCAGGGGGATAGTTAGGTTTAGACACCACCAGGTGGGTGGTTAGGCACCGCCAGGGGAGATTTAGGGTTAGGCATGACCAGGGAGGTCTTAGGGTTAGGCACCACCAGGGGAGTCTTAGGGTTAGGCACCACCAGGGGGGTGGTTAGGGTTAGGTACCACCAGGGGGGTGGTTAGGGTTAGGCACCACCAGAGGGGTGGTTAGGGTTAGGCACCGCCAGGGTGGGGTCTTAGGGTTAGGCACCACCAGAGGGGTTTAGGGTCAGGCACCACCAGGGGGGTCTAGGGGTTAGGGATAGGTACAGGGAGAGTTCTGTGTGAGAGTAGGGTTAGGTATAGTTACAGTACAATATTTGTAATATATACAATTTATTAAATTATGTATATTTACACAAAGGGGGGGGGGGGTCTAGGTGTTAAGGATAGGGAGAGATCTGTGTGAGCCTACATTTTTGTTATGGATGCTATTTGACGTTTCACTTCCGATATCGTTTGTTGTTATAGACGGTACTTTGACGTTTCATTTCCATTTATACAACCTATTTAGCACTAGATTTTCATTTATAAGCTAAAAACGAAAAAATATTGTTTTACATTACAACTTATAATTTCGGCTATATCCCGTGCCCTTTTTTCCAGGTGCCCTTTTTTGATGCATGCTGCAAAAGATCAGATCCTGTAAATTGCATTCGTAGTCTATATCTGCAGATTTCTTACACACCTTGTTTAATGGACATTCATCTGCAGATCAGATCCACCAGGTTGGGTTTTCAGATCTGCAGATGAATGTCTGATCTGCAAATGAATGTCCGTTAAACAAGATGTGTATGATTTTTGCAGATACTGATCTTTTGCAGAAACTGATATTTTGCATGTGTACAGCATCTTTGTGTACAGCATCCTGCAAAGATTTTTATCTGAAGGGGAGTTCACCTTAATAGAATAGACTGTGTAGGTATGCTCTCATACTACATGGAATTGGGTAAAATTGCTCTGGGATATTTAATTTTCCAAAAACTCAAGTGTGTACTTAGCTTTAGGCCATCTGGAGCAAATTGCAGCCCATGTGCAAGGCACCTGAAGTGCAGTTCTCTTACTGGCCAGAGGTGCATTGCTTGCTGTACTAACTGACAACTTACCTTTGTCGCTATGAGTAGAACAAGAGGTTCCAGTGCATCCCCCATGCACCACAGGGTACCATGGGGCTGAAGATTACTTTTTAAACTGACAAATCTACTGCAAAGTGGCTAATAGCTGCTTAACAAAAAAAACACATCTCTCCCCCTTTGAAGTTAATAGCTTTCTGCACTTTCAAAGTGGTGAACACTATTTTGCTGTCTTTAGAGCAACCAATTGCTACTTTATAAATAAGGCAATAACCACTTATTGTGCATGATTCTAAAAAAAAAAAAAAGTAGCTGAGCAGACTTATAAAAGACAAGATCGTTTCTTCTGATTGCTACTATAAATATGGTGATCAGCTCCTCTTCTAATAAGTGTGATGTGCGGAATGCACAGTCTGTGACCTCTCACTGCAGTTGGTGCCAAAGTATACTCACCCAAAAGCTGGTACTGCCTAGTAACAGTTAAGCAAAAAGATGGTCCGCACTCTCACGATTTTCACTGAGGTTGCTATCAAATCCTCAGGTATATCATACAGCAAATCACAACTAATTTGGGGATAAACAGAACCTCTGTCACCAGTGAATACCAGCAGGATTTAATGAAGGTAATTCCTAATAAGTCATCCTGGTCAAATTAGGAACTGTACAGTCCAACCACCATTTGTGGAGATACACGTTAAATAAGTATAATTTTCTTGCCAGAGAACCTGCAAGAGAGTTAGTGCTGCATGTAGCAGTTTTTGGAGCTCAGTGCTTTCCATTATGCTCATTTGACAGAGACAAAATACTCAATGCTTTGGGACTCAATGAAAACAAATTGCAACTTGTAAATACACTATAGATTACTGTGCCCTTAGAGTCAGCCCCCTTGCAGTTACGCTGAAAAAAATACCAACATCTCACAGCTGCCCAGGAAAATCTATGCAGATTCTAATAAAATCTAATAATAGCAGACCTGCTGCAGATCAGAACCAGGTGCACGCAGCCAAAACAAACAAACAACAAAAGTATCAAAGACTATCTCCAGGCAGCAAGAAGATAAAAAAAAATGCATACAGTCAAAAATGGCGCAGAGTAAAAAATGGCACACCGTTCTGCCGATCATAAAACGCTATTTACCGTTTTAATGTAAATACATTAAACCGGTAACTAGCGTTTTCTAAAACAGCGGAACAGTGCGCCATTGAAAAATTCAGGGAGCTAGTCAGGCAGAGGAGGTCGGGCTGGAGAGGCAGCGGAGATCGGGTTGGAGGAGAGGCAGCGGGCAGTGGGCTGGCAGCGGGGTCGGGCTGGAAAGGCAGCGGGCAGTAGGCTGGCAGCGGGGGTCGGGCTGGAGAGGCAGCGGGGTGGAGGGAGTAGGATTAGGTAGCATGTGTATACATTACCTCGTCCCGGCCGGCGATCGCTCCTTCACTTCATAGCTTGCACGAGTCCTGCATCCAGCCAATCACCATGCGGCTTCAGTTTCCGCATGGTGATTGGCTGGATGCAGGACTTGTGCAAGCTATGAAGTGAAGGAGCGATCGCCGTCCGGGACGAGGTAATGTATACACATGCTACCTAATCCTACTCCCTCCACCCCACTGCCTCTCCAGCTCGACCCCCGCTGCCAGCCTACTGCCCGCTGCCTCTCCACCCTGACCCCGCTGCCAGCCCACTGCCCGCTGCCTCTCCAGCCCGATCCCTGCAAAAAAAAAAAAAAATTAAAGAGGAGCTGTTAGGTATAAGGTCTCAGAGAAAATAAACACATATATCAGTAGCTAAAGATTGGCTGTACTTACATTACATATGCATTTCACTGTCCACGTTTGTACTTCACATAATTTTTATATAGTATTTGCAGAGAATGATGCTCCTGACAGCTCATGGCAGGTTCCATGTTTGTCTGTCTCCTATGAAGCCAAATGTGTCGTCATGTCCTGCCTGCTTCCTGATGATTCCACTCTCACAAACGCTGGTAATGAATAACACTACTGTGCAGTGAATATTAATTAGCCATGTGGCTAGGAACAATAGCGGACTCCTGCAGTGTACTCTGCCCTAGATTTATTAGTGCTGTGAGCTAGACTGTTACATGCTGTTGAAACTTGAGCCCCACTAGCAGCCAGGGGAGGGCCCCAGAATGCTTTGCAGTATCTGTTATTCGGCTTGCGTCCTCCTTAGGAGCCTGGGAATACGGAGCCTTGCTGTCAGCAAACATCTAAAGTAAGAGAGATTTTTAACTGCAGTATTGCCTTTTTGGCTTCCTTCTAAACTGTTTAACACAGGAGAATAGAGGTTTAAATTAGCTTTTGCAGCCTGACAGTTACTCTTTAACATATAAAACGATAAATACCGTTTTAAGTGCAGCGCCATTCTGACACTATTGGCGATGTGCGCCATTTTTGCCTGTCCCCAAAAATATAGTATGCTAAGGTCAGGAAACATTATGCAAATAAAACTTAATCTAGCAAAGTACAATAGAGGAAATTATTTTACTTCCATTTTGTATTGATGCTTTTGCATTTGAAGTTTTTAATATTCTCCATCAGGGGTTTTGCTAAAATCCTGAAAAATCTGGAGCACTCTGGGGCACTAAGGAGAGTGTGTGTGCTAGGGTGAAAAATGGATGTGGCCATGTCAGGATGTGCATGGAGCCAACTGTGATGTAACAATGTAACTCACGTTTCCTCCCAAGACATTGTTAAGCAGTGACTCTAAAGGTAATTAGACAATATTTCCCCTCCCCCAAAACCAAACCCACACACATAATGATGCAGCTCTCTTTCTCCCCCCCCCCCCCCCCCCCCAAAAAAAAAAGCACCCAAAACACACAAACTTTAATAAAGCAGTGTTTTCCCCATGATGTGGTAGGAAATTTTCATCATGGATGTGCAAATGTTAAATTTGCAAAAACTGCACTATGCTATCATGGCAACATGGACCAAAATCTCTGAATAATGCCCTGAAGATTTAAGGCAGTTCCAAAGACAAAAAGGTGTCCAACTCAGCACTACCTTGTAAAGTGGCAAGCAATATACATATATATAAAATTTGCTGTTGTGTTTCTTTTGGTTCATACTATTTTTTTTATCATAAGCCCCCAAAATGAAAAATGCTGCAGCTATAACCCTCCCCCCCAAAAATGTAGCTATTCTAACCATCAAATAATACATGCAGCAGTCATTACCCCATATCAGAAATGCTGCAAATATTTCCCAACATTCGAAATGCAGAACACTTTACCCAACATATGAAATGCAGCAAACAATACTCCACATATAAAATGCAGCAAAAATTACCCCAATTATGAAATGCAGCTAATGCAATGCAAACAATATTCAACATAAAAATGTAGCAAGCATTACACTACATATGAAATGCAGCAAACATAACGCCACATAAGAAATGCAGCAGATGTTACCCCACATATGAAATGCAGCAAATGCTACACCCTATATACGAAATGCAGCAAATGCTACCCCAGATATGAAATGCAGTAAATGTTAACCCCACTTACACAATGCAGCAAACTTTATCCCACATATGTAATACAGCAACGTTACACCCCAACATACTACAAGAGGCAAATGCTACTTCCCACATATGAAATGCAGCAAATGTTACCTTTCACAAATGAAATGCAGAACACATCACCTGCCACATCCAAAATGCAGCAAACATTAAAGCAACATTACCTCCTACATACAGAATGCAGCAAATTTAATCCCTCACATATGAAATACAGTAAGCGGTACCACCCACATACAATATGCAGCAACTGTTACCTGATGCATATGAAATCCAGCAAACATTAAACACACACACTCTCTCCATCTGATTCTGCAGAGCCTCTTTTCTTCTGGTGCCATCTCATGCATGCCCAGACCTTGCCCATCAATGCCAGTGGCTGCATACAATGACGAGGACAGAGCTACATCACACCCCCTAGACATGGCCTGATTATTATGGGGTGGCCTAGAGGTCCTAGAGAGAGTGGTGCTGACACAGTGGCAACGGATGACAGCATCAAGAGCTGGGGAAGACTGCAGCTGTGTGCTAGAGAATAGCACTAGCACAATTACGATAGGTGCTGACTCTGCATGACATTAAGGACACCATGCCCTGATATCCGGAGCACAGTGCCAGGGGCTTCGGGCATTGGACAAATAGCCATTGGCAATTTGAACTGTGTCAAAATGTGTTAACAGCGAATTCAATTAAATTGAATCCATATTGAATCCATAAACTCAAGTTCAGAAAGTTTGTCACTGGCATCTGGTTGAATGAGATAGATGGCGATATGGAAAGAGAAAGAGGGAGAGGAAGGGGGGAGAGAGAGAGAGAGAGAGAGAGAGAGAGATGAAGATAGAAAGAGAGAGGAAGATGAAGAGAGATTTCATTATCAATGATATGTATTGTTGAATTTATGGAGAACATATTTCTGTACAAAGTTCTTCCTTTACTATCTTTCTTTCTGACACATCTCTCACCTCTAAACTATTCCACTTTTTGGAGAACACATCAAACCATCCTGAAAAACAAAGCTGCTTAATCAATGGCAAATGTTCTGTAGTAAGTTCTACTAGTGTGCTGCTTGTCTTATTTATTTATAGTGAGACTGTGACATATGGTATTACGTCTTAATAATTTTATGCATGGCCTTTCTATCTGTAAGGTTTGAATTAGCACAGCTTAATATATCAGCGGGTGTTGCAACGAGTACAACACAGTTCAAAGCACAGTATAAATGCGTAGCTTAGATTTGGTTCTTATTAAAAGGAGCATTAAGTAAAAATTCCTTTGGTCGTTTATTAAAATTCTAGTTTAAGAACTTTGATTACAGTGACTGAAGTTATGCACGCTGATGAACAATTGTAGCGTTGAGATACTCTGTTTGGGTAAAAAAAAAAATCTTTGCTATTTTTAACTGCGCTATTTTATTTTTAGTTTAACTATAAATGCCAAATTAAAAGTAAATTAATTAACTCTCACAAAGTGAAATCTAATTGGTTGCTGTGGGTTAGTGCATGTTTGCATATCATTTGTGTGCTGGTTA
Source organism: Hyperolius riggenbachi (assembly GCF_040937935.1). Taxonomy (NCBI): domain Eukaryota; kingdom Metazoa; phylum Chordata; class Amphibia; order Anura; family Hyperoliidae; genus Hyperolius; species Hyperolius riggenbachi. The sequence continues at coordinate 304,827,202 of NC_090647.1, forward strand.
GGGATGGTTGGAAATGCTAATTTCCGATTCTGGAAATTCCAATTACCACAAATGCAGATTACCAATTCCGTGGATTTCTGCAGAAAACAGAATTTCTAATTCTGATTACCAGTTTCCACGGAAAGTTTTTTTTCTTTGCCATTTTTGTTGATAAAGTTATGTAATTTAACCAAAAAAAAGTTGTTTTTCTGGAATAAGCTATATTTTGTGGACATCCACTATTATGTGGACATACTTGATACGCTACTGAATTCTCTGATTGGCCAAATACTCCCTAGTCAGAAGCATTGGACCAATCACAGGACACAGAATTTTTCCACCGAATACCACAGAAATTTTAGACCAGTTACTTGACTTGGTAAAGCTTGGTAGTATCCAGTCTTGAGATTGTTCTGAAATATCCACGGCATTCCAATTTTTGCACAAAAATTCTGCATCCTGCGATTGGTCTAATGCTTCTGAGCTCTGCGATTGGGCCAAAATTTCTGAGTTCAGGTAATGCAATGAATGTTACCCCCACATATGAAATGCAGCAAACGTTACTTTCCACATACAATATGATTTCTGATTATGGCTGCGGTAAACCCATTTCCGACGTCCCATTCCCATGTCTCTTATTTTAAATTACAGACATCTGAGCAGGCTCTTGTATCTGATGTGATTGTGCTGGAGAGCACTTCCATATTTCGTGCCTTTTTATGGCTGATCAGCACCACCCTAATGTTCTTTATGAACCAGATCCTGTTTGGTATAACCAGTTTTTAATTCCTTCAAACAGGCTATTGCAAGGACAGATTTTCTTTAATGCTATCTTTATTTTAAATGAACCTGAAGTGAAAATTAATTGATGAGATAAACAACTGTATTTATCCTCCTCCTAAAAATGACCTTTTTAGCGATCTCATGGTTTTATTTTATATTTAAACATTTACAAAGTATATGTTTTATATAAAATAGTGTCCCAGAGTTAAAATACATGAACTGTTGTTCTTTTTTGATGTCTCCCCTGCCCTCGGAAGTTGTATTCTACCAGGCAAACTTTTATGGCTGTAATTAGCTTATCAGTGAGGTTTACTATAATCCCAACAAGGCACCGATAAGATAGTACCTGTCACTTCCATGCCTAAAAATTACCTCTTTCAGGTAGAAAAATAACAAAACAAACATCCTGGTTATTAATGCATTTGCACTGTACATACACGTTTCCTCAGCTTGAGGGAGACAAAAGGAAACCGAGAGCCCAATATAGTGTAGTATCTCAGTGACAATTAGTCAGGTGTACAACAAAGTAATGGTTATACTCACAAACGTGGGTCGCCACAAAGGCAACCACTGGATAAGCGGGCGGGGAGAATTATAACCTGACCCCGCTCAGGTTTAAGAAGTCGCTCTCTGTAGACAGGAAGGAATGGGGATACACCCCTTCACCAAGGGTGGACTAGACAGATCCATCGGTTAAGGTTCTGAAGTTTGCAGACGACACAACAGTAGTTGGTCTCATACAAAACGGGGACGAGTCTGCATACAGGCATGTGGTGGGACAGCTTTCCTCCTAATACAGCAGCAACAACTTGGAACTAAATGCTCTCAAAACTATGGAGATGATAATAGACTTTAGGAGATCTCCCCCCAAGCACCTCCCCTTAACCATAAATGGATCCACAATAACCCAGGTAGAGTCATTCAAGTTTCTTGGGTCCACAATCTTAAACGACCTAAAATGGGACAACAACACTGCCACTATTGTCAAGAAAGCACAACAGAGGATGTACCATCTACGGCAGCTGAAAAAGTTTGGCCTACCTCAAAATCTAATGGTGCAGTTCTACACTGCAATCATCAAATCCACCATAACATCATCTGTGACTGTATGGTTCGGCTCCTGCTCAGCATTAGAAAAGGGGAGGCTGCAGCGCATCATCCAATCAGCTGAAAGGATAATTGGCATTAGCGCACCTTCCCTGCAGGATCTTTACGCTAGCGGGTGCAGAAAGAGAGCAACCAAAATTGCCTCTGACCCCTCTCACCCAGCTCACTCCATCTTCCAGCGCATGCCTTCAGGAGTAAGATTCCGGTCAATCGCTACCAAAACCTCTAGACACAGGAACAGCTTTTTTCCTCAAGCGGTAGCCATATTTAATGCTGAACCACGTTAGAGCTGCTAGGACTTGAAAGTAATCAGCACAGAACTGAAAATGAACAATTCTCACATTGCTTACTGCCACTATACTTATAATGTCCTTGACTTGTAATATACACACTGTTTGTCCTTGTATTGTTTTTGTTTGTGTTTGTTAAGCAACTGCCAAGACAAATTCCTTGTAGGTGCAAACTTACTTGGCGAAAATAAATTGATTCTGATTCTGATTTGTAAAGCAGTAACACAGAGGCGTGAAGTAGAGTAAGATCGATTAAAAACTGTTTAAAAGGGGGAAGTTGGTGGACTCACCTCCCTCATAGAAAGAAAGACCGGACAATAGGACGTTACTCACAGCATAAAGTAACTTTATATTAAAAGCTCCAAAGTTGCAACGCATTTCACGGGTCACAATCCCGCTTCATCAGGCAAAGATTTTTGGAGGGTACAAAATCGGGTCAGCCAGACCATTGACCTGATTTTGTACCCTCCAAAAATTTTTGCCTGATGAAGCAGGATTGTGACCCATGAAACGCGTTGCAACTTTGGAGCTTTTAATAAAAAGTTACTTTATACTGTGAGTAAAGTCTAATTGTCTGGTCTTTCTTTCTACGAGGAAGGTGAGTCCACCAACTTCCCCCTTTTGAACAGTTTTTAATCAATTTTACACTACTCGGCGCTTCTGTGTTAATGCTTTACAAACATGTTTCCTCAGGTACACTTCAAAGGACACCTAAACTGAGAGGGATATGGAGGCTGACATATGTATTTCCTCTTAAACAATACCAGTTGCCTGGCAGTCCTGCTGATCCTCTGTTTCTAATATATTTAGCCATAGACCCTGAACAAGCATGCAGAACAGGAGTTTCTGACTGGATAAGCTACATGCTTGCTTCAGGTGTGTAATCCAGATGCTACTGCAGCCAAAGAGATCAGATGGTCAGCCAGGCAACTGGTATTATTTAAAAGGAAATAAATATTGTAGCCTCCATGTCCCTCCCAGTTCATGTCATTCTTCACTGAATATGTAGATTAAATGGTGCTTTTTTTCCCTCCGTCTAAAATTTAGCTTTAACCCTTTTCTGCTTATGATGCGTAACCCCACATAAAGACAAGCCTGCTTCATCACTTCTAAGATGACCTGAAATGTGTCCTGTTCCAGGGACTACAACCCCACTGCTGCTCCTTAGCTTTAGATTGTGAGATGCTCTTCTGCATATCAGATAGCCAAGCTCTTATGCTGGGCACACATGGCTCGATTTTGCCGCTCGATTTCGCGCCTGATCCTTTTCCACGCTCGATTCTGTAGGCGACTCTCTTATCTTCCGCTCGTTTTTCTTATCTTTTCCCATTGTCTTCCATGCAGAATCGAGCGCGTAAACGATTGGGCGGGAGAACATGTCGAAAATTATCTATCGAGCCATCTGAATGGCTCAGAATCGAGCCATGTATTCCAAGCATTAGGCATAAGTCACCTCACTGTGCTTTATTAATCTGGAAGTAATCACTCATAAACACTTCCTGTTCTGGTTTCCCAGTGACATCATTTGCTGCTAGGTAACAGCAGCTAGGCATCATTTTCTGCTCCGTTTTGCCACACCCTGCACTGGAGACAAAACCATTCAATTCAATCAGTATATAGAATCGAGAGAGAATCGAGTGTGTTTCAGAATTCCCAATCGATGAAAAGTGTCTGATTTCATGTAGAATCGACCAGCTTAGTTGATCGAGCAGGATGCAAGATATCGTCAATTGCACTGGAATGGCTACTGTTCACATGTCATTCGATCGTCTCTGAATTAATATTTACATTTAGAGCATGGAGACAAACATTGGTCAGATCAAATGTGAAGGAGAATCACATAGGATATTGTTTGCAGTGTGCAAGTCACTTTGTCAATGGAATCAGAATCAATTCATGTATGGCTACCTTTAGTTATTAAAACAACTATGGTAAGTAGAAAACCCAAACACAAACGAGGGCTTAGACCCACTAGAGCGATTTTGTGAGCGTTTAGTGAGCGATTCAAAATGCTAGCGATTTCCTTAAACGCTCAGCTATTTTTTTGTATGACAGCAAAATCCAACACAAATCTGTACACATTTTAAAAAGAGTGGAATTCAGGTACTCTGACTTTATGTAAAGAATAATCCCCCCCCCAAAAAAATTATTTCGCATATTTAGCATTTAGCATTTTTATTTTCAAGTAGTACGTACATATCTATCTATCTATCTATCTATCTATCTATCTATCTATCTATCTATCTATGTTTGTGTTAGAGTATAAGGACAGGGTAGGGTCCTTATCCCCTTTTGTAAATACATTTATCATTACTCTTAAATGTTTATAATCTGCACTGTTTATGAATATATTTATATAGTTATAAGTTTAAATATGTTCCTTTATATAAAATTCCTGATGTACAACAATAAAAAATGCATTTACAAAAATGAACATGGACCCAAACGTGCAGGTTTACAGGTAAGAGAGAGTTAATAGAATAGCGTGCTGTAAAGGTCTCTCCTTCCTGACCCAACTTAGGCCTAAAGCTGAAAACCTTATGGGGTGCAGCAGCCTGCAACACATCAGAGAGCTTTTGTTTATCCTTTGGCAGGCATGTTTAAGACATCCCGGCTTATCTGAAGCCTCTCACTTCTGCTGAAGAGAAATGCAAGCTAATTTGTTGAATGTTAGCAGTGACATTTGGCTTCACCCAGTGACTATCTCATGATTAATTTTCCATATGGAAGTGTAATGTGAGATGCAATGAACCCAGTTGTAAACACACACACAGTTGAACACGAATTCAGCTGTGACCTAAGTAGTTTAAGTAGTAGGAAGAGGACATCTTGGTGTAGATATGCACAAGAGCTATAAATAAGGCTGACCCCAGAGATACTAGCACAGTGTCACTGGTCTAAGCTAAGTGCTGCTTGGTTTTTGTATATCCCTTTGTTAATAGGTTTGTAATAAAAGGCAAGGATGAAATGGAAGAAGAGTGAAGCGGTTGGGATAAGCTACAAACCATTACCATAAATCATTAGAAGCCACTTGTCCTAATGATCCTGAGTACGATACATTTTGAGATGAAATAAAAGCATTCTTTCAGAAATGTTTGGGTGGTAATGTGCTAGTTTTAAAGGACACCCGTCAACAGCTGAATGAGCCGTGTGAATCTAATTTTATTCGCTATATAGTGGCAACAGAAGATCCAAGAAGGGCAATACAGGAAGTTCCCACTGCTCTTTCTAGCCTAGGCTAGCTTCCATTCATATAATGTGATTGCATTCTTAACTCGCAGAACTGTATGTCAGGCTGGCTACAAATGAATTGATTTATTTGTTGGATTCAGTCACTCTAAACTTTTGACTGAAGTTGGTCTGATTGTTGGTTGAAGGGGTGATTGGGCATACTGGATAATCTACAAAAGACAGGATTACGGGATATCCGACTAGGGAGCATGGAGCTCAGGACCATCATAATTTATTGTACTTAAAGGACAACTATAAGCATTAATAAAAAAAAATAAAAAAAAAAGAGAGAGTTTAATTTACCTGGAGCTTCTACCAGCCCCCTGCAGAAGTCCTGTGCACCGGGACATACCAATCCTCTGGTCCCCTGCCACAGCTCGCTTCCATTAATGGCGACTTTAATGTTGCTGGCCACTGCACCTGCCACGCGCATCCTTGCTCACATCGCCAGAAGTATCCTGCGCAGGTACAGTACAAGGTTTTCTCGTACTGTGCCTGCACAGGATGCTCCCGGCGACAGGAGCATAAACAAGGATGCATGTGTCCAGGGCCAGCGACATTAAAGTCGCCAAAATCAGAAGTGAGCTGCGGCGGGGGACTGGAGGATAGGTATGTCCGGCGCAGGACATCTGCAGGGGGCCGGTAGACGCCCCAGGTAAGTTAAACTTTTTTTTTTTTATTACTGCTTACAGTTGTCCTTTAACAAAACAATAGCCAATGGACTGGCCATACCATTCCGAGGTGCCTATAATTCTCTAGAAGTGCACTTCCCTAGCTAAACAGTGCTGTACTGCATGAAACAGTGCAACATTAGCGGCCCAACTGATACTTCACCAGATTACTGTTGAAATCTAGTCAAGGATTTGATTTAACTTTTCTGTTATTTAGGACACAATCAAAAGCTTGTATGGTATATATAGTATGTATAGCCATTATATATTAATATTGAATGACTTACGCATGTGCTTGCATTAGCATTTTTTTGCACTCCAAATAAATGAAGATTGAACTTCAAGGGCTTAATCACACTATGACTTATATGCAATTCATTTTTTCTCCTTAGTTTTCTCATCTTGTCATAAAATGCCTTTTACACCACCAGCAAGCAAGATAATACTCAAAATAATTTTGATAGCACATTTCCACCAATTTTTGGGTACTTTTTCAAATGTAAAATGCTGAAAAATTCCTTAAAGCTGTATTCACAGTGGGACGTTGCGTTTTAATGCGACATTAAAGTTGCACCGTGTCTGCATTAACCACTTGAGGATCACAGTCTTTTCGCCCCTTAAGGACCAGAGCCTTTTTTTCCATTCAGACCACTGCAGCTTTCACGGTTTATTGCTCGGTCATACAACCTACCACCTAAATGAATTTTACCACCTTTTCTTGTCACTAATACAGCTTTCTTTTGGTGCTATTTGATTGCTGCTGCGAGTTTTAGTTTTTATTATATTCATCAAAAAAGAAATGAATTTTTTCAAAAAAATGACTTTTTTAACTTTCTGTGCTGACATTTTTCAAATAAAGTAAAATTTCCTATACATTTGAGCGCGAAAGTTATTCTGCTACACTTTGAAAAAAAAAAACATTCAGTGTATATTTATTGGATTGGGTAAAAGTTATAGCGTTTACAAACTATGGTGCCAAAAGTGAATTTTCCCATTTGGAAGCATCTCTGACTTTTCTGACACCCTGTCATGTTTCTTGAGGTGCTAAAATTCAAGAATAGTATATATACCCCCCAAATGACCCCATTTTGGAAAGAAGACATCCCAAAGTATTCACTAAGATTCATGGTGAGTTCATAGAAGATTTTATTTTTTGTCACAAGTTAGCGGAAAATGACAAGTTTGTGACAAAAAAAAAAGTTTCCATTTCTTCTAACTTGCGACAAAAAAAAAAATGAAATCTGCCACGGACTCACTGTGCTCCTCTCTGAATACCTTGAAGTGTCTACTTTCCAAAATGGGGTCATTTGTGGGGTGTGTTCACTGTCCTGGCATTTTGGGAGGTGCCTAATTGTAAGCACCCCTGTAAAGCCTAAAGATGCTCATTGGATTTTGGGCCCCTTAGCGCAGTTAGGCTGCAAAAAAGTGCCACACATGTGGTATTGCCGTACTCAGGAGAAGTAGTATAATGTGCTTAGGGGTGTATTTTTACACATACCCATGCTGGGTGGGAGAAATATCTCCGTAAATGACAATTTTTTGATTTTTTTTTACACACAATTGTCTATTTACAGAGATATTTCTCCCACTCAGCATGGGTATGTGTAAAAATACACCCCAAAACACATTATACTACTTTTCCTGAGTACAGCAATACCACATGTGTGTCACTTTTTTGCACCCTAACTGCGCTAAGGGGACCAAAGTCCAATGAGTACCTTCAGGATTTCACAGGTCATTTTGCGACATTTGGTTTCAAGACTATTTCTCACGGTTTAGGGCCCTTAAAATGCCAGGGCAGTATAGGAACCCCACAAATGACCCCATTTTAGAAAAAAAACACCCCAAGGTATTCTGTTAAAAATATGGTGAGTTCATAGAAGATTTTGTTTTTGTCACAAGTTAGCGGAAATTGATTTTAATTGTTTTTTTTTTTTACAAAGTGTCATTTTCCGCTAACTTGTGACAAAAAAATAAATCTTCTATGAACTCACCATACTCCTAACGGAATACCTTGGGGTGTCTTCTTTCTAAAATAGGGTCATTTGTGGGGTTCCTATACTGCCCTGGCAGTAAACCGTGAGGAGTAGTCTTGAAACCAAATGTCGCAAAAAGACCTGTGAAATCCTAAAGGTACTCATTGGACTTTGGGCCCCTTAGCGCACTTAGGGTGCAAAAAAAGTGCCACACATGTGGTACCGCCGTACTCAGGAGAAGTAGTATAATGTGTCTTGTGGTGTATTTTTACACATACCCATGCTGGGTGGGAGAAATCTCTCTGTAAATGACAATGTTTTGATTTGTTTTACACACAATTGTCCATTTACAGAGAGATTTCTCCCACCCAGCATGGGTATGTGTAAAAATACACCCCAAAACACATTATACTACTTCTTCTGAGTACGGCGATACCACATGTGTGACACTTTTTTGCAATCTAGGTGCGCTAAGGGGCCTAACGTCCTATTCACAGGTCATTTTGAGGCATTTGGATTCTAGACTACTCATCACGGTTTAGGGCCCCTAAAATGCCAGGGCAGTATAGGGACCCCACAAGTGACCCCATTTTAGAAAGAAGACACCCCAAGGTATTCTGTTCAGTTTAGGGCCCCTTAAATGCCAGGGCAGTATAGGAACCCCACAAGTGACTCCATTTTAGAAAGAAGACACCCCAAGGTATTCTGTTAGGTGTATGGTGAGTTCATAGAAGATTTTATTTTTTGTCACAAGTTAGTGAAAAATGACACCTTGTGAAAAAAACAATAAAAATCAATTTCCGCTAACTTTTGACAAAAAAATAAAATCTTCTATGAACTCGTCATACACCTAACAGAATACCTTGGGGTGTCTTTTTTTCTAAAATGGGGTCACTTGTGGGGTTCCTATACTGCCCTGGCATTTTACGAGCCCAAAACCGTGAGTAGTCTGGAAACCAAATTTCTCAAAATGACTGTTCAGGGGTATAAGCATCTGCAAATTTTGATGACAGGTGGTCTGTGAGGGGACAAATTTTGTGGAACCGGTCATAAGCAGGGTGGCCTCTTAGATGACAGGTTGTATTGGGCCTGATCTGATGGATAGGAGTGCTAGGGGGTGACAGGAGGTGATTGATGGGTGTCTCAGGGGGTGGTTAGAGGGGAAAACAGATGCAATCAATGCACTGGGGAGGTGATCGGAAGGGGGTCTGAGGGGGATCTGAGGGTTTGGCCGAGTGATCAGGAGCCCACACGGGGCAAATGAGGGCCTGATCTGATGGGTAGGTGTGCTAGGGGGCGACAGCTGGTGACAGGAGGTGATTGATGGGTGTCTCAAGGTGTGATTAGAGGGGGGAAATAGATGCAAGCAATGCATTGGCGAGGTGATCAGGGCTGGGGTCTGAGGGCGTTCTGAGGGTGTGGGCAGGTGATTGGGTGCCCTAGGGGCAGATTGGGGTCTAATCTGATGGGTAACAGTGACAGGTGGTGATAGGGGGTGATTGATGGGTAATTAGTTGGTGTTTAGAGGAGAGAACAGATGTAAACACTGCACTTAGGAGGTGATCTGACGTCGGATCTGCGGGCGATCTATTGGTGTGGGTGGGTGATCAGATTTCCCGCAAGGGGCAGGTTAGGGGCTGATTGATGGGTGGCAGTGACAGAGGGTGATTGATGGGTGATTGACAGGTGATCAGTGGGTTATTACAGGGAAGAACAGATGTAAATAATGCACTGGCGAATTGATAAAGGGGGGTCTGAGGGCAATCTGAGTGTGTGGGCGGGTGATTGGGTGCCCGCAAGGGGCAGATTAGGGTCTAATCTGATGGGTAACAGTGACAGGTGGTGATTGATGGGTAATTGATGGGTAATTAGTGGGTGTTTAGAGGAGAGAACAGATGTAAACACTGCACTTGGGAGGTGATCTGATGTCGGATCTGTGGGCGATCTATTGGTGTGGGTGGGTGATCAGATTGCCCGCAAGGGGCATGTTAGGGGCTGATTGATGGGTGGCAGTGACAGGGGGTGATTGATGGGTGGCAGTGACAGGGGGTGATTGATGGGTGATTGATAGGTGATTGACAGGTGATCAGTGGGTTTTTACAGGGAAGAACAGATGTAAATAATGCACTGGCGAATTGATAAGGGGGGGTCTGAGGGCAATCTGAGCGTGTGGGCGGGTGATTGGGTGCCCGCAAGGGGCAGATTAGGGTCTAATCTGATGGGTAACAGTGACAGGTGGTGATAGGGGGTGATTGATGGGTAATTAGTTGGTGTTTAGAGGAGAGAACAGATGTAAACACTGCACTTGGGAGGTGATCTGATGTCGGATCTGCAGGTGATCTATTGGTGTGGGTGGGTGATCAGATTGCCCGCAAGGGGCAGGTTAGGGGCTAATTGATGGGTAGCAGTGACAGGGGGTGATTGATGGGTGGCAGTGACAGGGGGTGATTGACGGGTGATTGACAGGTGATCAGTGGGTTATTACAGGGGGGATAAAGGCATACAGTACACAGGGGGGGGGGGTCTGGGGAGAATCTGAGGGGGGGGGGGTGATCAGGAGGGGCAGGGGGCAGTTTAGGGTTAAAAAAATAGCGTTGACAGATAGTGACAGGGAGTGATTGATGGGTGATTAGAGGGGTGACTGGGTGCAAACAGTGGTCTGGTGGGTGGGCAGGGGGGGGGTCTGAGGGGTGCTGTGGGCAATCAGGGGGCAGGGGGGGAATCAGTGTGCTTGGATGCAGACTAGGGTGGCTGCAGCCTGTCCTGGTGGTCCCTCAGTCACTGGGACCACCAGGGCAGGAGGCAGCCTGTATAATAGGCTTTGTATACATTACAAAGCCTATTATACGTTTGTCATGCGGCGATCCGGGTGCTAGTAACCCGCCGGTGATTCCGAACGGGCGGCGGGTTACAGCGCGAGGGGGGCGGAGCCAGTCGCCAGCGGCTGATCGCGTCACGAATGATGCGATCGCCGCATAACCACGCCCGCCGCCGCCTCCGCCGATGGGCGTATTGCGGTCGTTTAGGCCCAGTCTTTGCCGCCGCCCAATGGCTCGGGGTGGTCAACAAGTGGTTAAGAGGTAACGCACTGCAAGCAGTGAGTTACCACAACACAACATTTTTAACGTGACTTTAATGTTGCACTGTGAACAGCCCATAGGATTAGCATTGCAGTGCGGTAAGCTGCGTTATAAGACTTTATAACATGCAACCATAACGTCCCACTGTGAATGCGACCTTAAAGACAAGATGAAAATGATCTCCTAGGAGATATCTCAGGAGAAAAGGATAATTGCATATCGGCCTACATGCGCTGCTGTCAGTCATGATGCTAGTCTATAGATTTTTAAGTAACGGTTCACAGTACAAGAAAGCATTTTATCGCACGGTGCAGCGTTTTGCCATCAGTTTATATTGTGTCGAGGATGCCAAAGTCCACTTTATAACATACTGCAACGTGCATTCTGTGTGTGGGGGGAATGCATGCACAAAATGGCATTTGTGTATGCACCGTATAGTGTGAATGAGAGCCACCTAATACTGGGGGCACATCTGGCTATCTACTTGGGAGGGGGCTACCTACTACGGGGGGGGGGGGGGATAGGAACACCTGGCTACACAAACTGGTGGTAGGGGAACCTACCTAATAGTTGGGGCACATCTGGCCACCTGCACTGGGTGCAACCTACCTAATACTCGGGGCACATCTGGATACCTATACCGGGTGGAAGGAGGCTACCTAATACTGGGGGCATGTCTGGCTACCTATACAGGAGGTGAGAACCTATCTAATACTGGAAGAACCTACCAAATACTGGAAGAACCTACCTAATACTGAGGCACATCTGGCTACCTATGCTAGGGGAAGGGACCAACTTAATACTATAGCCATATCGGCTACCTATACTAGGGCGTGCACAGTTGTGGGAGGCGCACCTTGTCCTGGCCCTTCTAGTATGTAACCTGTGTTCTGTACTTGTATTGCTTGTTCCTAAATATTTAATAATAAAGGAGTATTTTTTTAAAGCATAGTGGGATAATTGGTTTCTTTTCCCATGCTTGCTAAAGCACCTTATAGTCAAAGCAGTAGCATACTAAATTGTGCTTCAGGTAGATTTAGCAATAGTATATAACAGGTAAGAACTGCACTGGGATAGATAACATTTAACATATGTTTTTGTGATAAAAAAACTGTTTAGTGATATTTTATAAAGTGAATGAAAAAAATAGCAAAACTGCAGGTGAATTCCGAGAATATAGGAAGCTGAATACTCATGAGGACAGTAACAGTTGCAAAATCCTTTTGATAGGATCTCTTTTAATAGCGTAGAGAGACCTTACTGAGGTTTCAGACTTGTAAAATATATGTCATTATTTGTCTATTATCCTGCAGTTAGAATGTACGAGTAAAACAGAAATAATCTATATAGGTAATCCAAATGGACGCTGTACTGGAATATAGTAGGAAAAATATACTTTAGCATCTCCTAATGTTGCTTGCAGTTACATGTGTACCAGTCCTCTGTATCCTTTTGAAATGTCTCCCAACTACTGTTTGTATTGTGTCTGCAGCTATGAGAAACCGCAGAATCCATGACCTTACCTAATTGAATTTTAATGAGAATTGTACACGGCTGACAGTGTTTAGTGCACAATCTCAGAATAGAATACTTGCAATGTCTTAGATTACTTAAAGTTAAATCAATTGTACAAACAAAAGTCTATAACTCAGGATTATCTTAATGCAATTTTGTTAGATGGTTTTAATTTGTTAAAGTAAACAAACACAGAATGAACCAGTAGTCTAGACGTACTTGCCAGTATTATTGCTCTGTTCGGTAATGCTGCACAATTATATAATGGTAATGAAGGACTGCACTGAGGGACTCTCACATCTGAAACTGTGGACCGATAAAACTTATACACACGTACCAACAATCTGTCCAACTATCTTCCAAACTTGTCTGTTGGAAGATAAGTTGGGTGTGTGTACGGCTGGCAAACAACCACATGACCAACTGATAACAGGTTGTTTGCCAGATCCAACTGGTGGATCAATCTGACCAACTATCAGGCAGGTTGGAACGTGTGTACAAGTCTTTTGAACATCTTTGTTGTTTTTGAATGCAGACATGTTGTGCAGTTTATGATTTAGCTTGCTTGCATAGTATTTAAGTTAAAGTGGACCCAAATGAAAAATACAAGATTTCAGAAATAAAATCTATTTCCTAAAGTATAATAATAAATAGCAGCCTTTTTTCAGCTGCATGATGACAAATATAAAATATTTTACATTTATTGGAGGAACCCCTCCCTTCCTTTCATATTGCCGGGACAGAATCCGGCAAACTGGCAAAGGAGGAATTGCTAATGGCTGCCACCTGTATAACCCTAGTTATGAAAAGAGAAGGGTGAAAAGCATGCACTGAAATGCTCATAGGCTTGCAGGAGTGTTTATTTTTCTTTGTATGTGTCAGAGTGGTGCAACTAAATATTTTGAATTAAAAAATGTTTGGTTTGGGTCCGCTTTAATTGGTTGTTTATTTCGTTGGTGTGTGTGTACATACTTGTCAGGTAAACATCTTGTTGTGTGGTTGGTCATGTTGTGCGGTTGGTTGTGCATTAAGTTGGATGTGTGTATGGGCCTTTAGGTTGAATGAAGTCAAAATACCTGGTGTGCATACTCCCCTAAATAAATTCATTATATTGTTAAACAATAGGATAACTATAAAAGCCAGACAACTAGCATTTTTACAAGGACTATAATGGTAGCGTTCATAATCTCTCAGAATAGGTCCACTTTAATGTGTTAGTGTACATACACTTAATGCTTTGTTCACACTTGAAATCGCAAAATGATCCTCCTTCCCCCTGTGATCCCAGCGTCACAAGCTTGTCTCTGCTAAGTGGGTTCACACATGGCTACCTAATACTACTATCTAGGGGTAAACATGTCTACTTAATGCTACAATCTGGGAGGGCACACATAGCTACCTAATTCTATTGTCTGGGGGGAAACATGGCTACCTAATGTTACTTTTGGGGACACACATGGCTACATAATACTACTATCTCGGGGCATACATGACTACCTAATACTACTATCTGGGAGCTAAACGCACATGTAGAAGGAGCTCATAAAAAGTTTTGCACAATTACACGTCACATTACCCAGCAGCCGCTGGCCTGGCAGCCACAGCCAGCCTCCACCTGGACTTAAACCAGGTGTGCAACAGTTTCCTACATGGCACCCACGCTCAGATACCCCAATTTCTGGTAAGGCGATTTTCTTCTTTAGCAGATACCTCCCCAGTCTCTACTTCACTCTGGATATTCGGATACTATATAGTGTCCCTCTTCCACAGGCCACTTATCGGTGGTCCTTTTCCATAGAATGCTGCATATCAGTGACCTGTCCTGCCTCCTCTGGCCTACTACACTGTTAGTTATACTCACATGGGGACCTATCTACCTAGCCCCAGGCATACTAGGTATCTCATACCTATACATTATTTACTTAGTTATGGGCAGGAGAGAGAGATATACAGGGGTTGGACAAAATAATGGAAACACCTAACATTTTGGCATCATAATCTGAATTATTTTAAGCTGTCAAAACTTGACATATGTTAATTTTTTTTGTTTATTATTTTTGTTATTTGATATGTTTAATTAACCTCCTTGGCGGTATGGACGAGCTCAGCTCGTCCATAACCGCCGGAGGGCACCGCGTGACCGCCTGACCCTGCTGGGCCGATTTTCTTAAAGTTTTTTTTTAAAAACTGTTGGTGACGATCGCCGCTGATGCGCCGCTACCCCCCACGTTACAGGCCCCCCCCCCCCTGAGACCCCGTGCGCAGCCTGGCCAATCAGTGCCAGGCCGTGCTGAGGGGTGGATCGGGACTCCCTGTGACGTCACAACGTCGATGACGTCATTCCGTTCATTGCCATGGCGACGGGGAAAGCTCTAAAGGAAATCCTGTTCAGAACGGGATTTCCTTATGGGCATACGTGCCGACGGCGATCAGAGGGGTGGGAGGGACACCGCAGGGAGGGGGCATCATGTAGTAAGCGCAAGGCTAGCTACATGATATTTAAAAAAAATTCAAAAAATACTGTGCAGCAGCCACCCTGGCGCATTTAATAGAACCCCAGGGTGGTTAAAATAATTGTTTTTTTTACAGATAAACAAAAGTTGGTTATAATTTATAAAAATGGCAGATCTCTCGGACTTTCAAAGAGGCCAAATTGTTGGTGCTAGTATGGCAGGTGATACTGTAACAAAAACTGCCCCAATGCTTGGTATTTCAAGAGGTACTGTCTCAAAAGTAATGACTGCCTTTGAAAGAGAAGGAAAAACGTCCTCAGCAAAGCACAGTTGTGGCCGAAAGTCGAAGTTGTCTGAGAGAGACTGTCAGACTCTAAATCGAATTGTTAGAAAAGCTTGCAAGACCATGGCTTCTAAACTCACTGCAGAGCTGAATGAACCCCTACAGAACCCAGTTTCCACAAAAACTGTTCCTTGGTAGCTGCACAAATCTGGATTCCACAGAAGAACTGCAATTAGAAAACATCTGCTCCCAAAGACAAATGTTTCAAAGCGTTTAGAGTGGTGTAGAAACCACCAGAATTGGTCCCTCGAGCAGTGGAAAAAAGTGATTTTCTCTGACGAATCATCGTTTACCTTATTTCCGACCTCCGGCTGAGTGTACGTTTGGAGACAGCCGAAAGAAGCATTTCATCCAGATTGCCGTCTCCCAACCGTAAAATATGGTGGGGGTTCTGTGATGATCTGGGGAGCTATTTCTTGAAAATCCGCCGGGCCAATGATTTCCCTTCATGGAAGAATTAACAGCCGAGACTATTTAGGAATGTTGGGCGACCAAGTCCATCCTATGGTTCAAGAACTGTTTCCGGAGGGGAATGCCATCTTTCAAGATGATAATGCCCCAATCCATACAGCTAGAATTGTTAAAGAATGGCACAAGGAACATTCTAATGAAGTTGAGCATCTCATCTGGCCACCACAATTCCCAGACTTCAACATTTTTGAGCATTAATGGTCATTTTTAGAGATTAAAGTAAGAAGTCTATTTCCGATGCCATCGTCTCTAAAATAACTGGAGGGTTTTTTTACTGAAGAATGGGCTAAAGTTCCTTTGGAAACAATTCACAATTTGTATGAATCAATACCTCGGAGAATTGAGGATGTAATTGCCGCAAAAGATGGACCTACACCATATTAAAATATATTTTGTTGATTTTCAAGGTGTTTCCATTATTTTGTCCAAACCCTGTATATCTCATTACACATAATGGCTTACATAAGTATTCTAGGCAGCACTGTAACCGAGGTAAGACCCATTATGGTTCTCATACTTACTGTTGATTTTTAATGTTTTAATTAACTTTTATGAGTAATGGAAGGTGGATCTGTACATACTATATGATGTAATTTGAGATGGACTTCGAGGCCCAGCCCTGTTGAGATAGCCTATTGCTAAATGTTATTTCATTCTTATGATTATTGGAAGTCGTGTTTAATATATATTATATGGTGTACTTTTAGATGGATCTCCTAGCCTAAACCTAGCCCCCAATATACATGTTTTATCACCCTTAAAGGAAACAGACATGTTTAACTAATCAGGTGGAATAATGGACACTCTGACCTGTATCCACATATATTTATAATTATAGTTTTAATAACTGTTAGGAGTTTCCTATACGTTCCCTGCCATATTTCTGGTGCTTCCATATTTTAATATTGTGTTATTTTAATGAGTTACATATTATTTATAATTGTGTGTTGGTCATACAATAATCTGTATCTGAGTTTGAGTGGCATCCTTGTTTCTACATAAGGCACATTACTTGACATGAAGAAGCAACGTGAGTCACGAAACGCAATATCTAAAGTGCTTAATAGATGGTGAAAAACTTTTTACATTGAGTATTGTGAGTCTACTTGCAAGGTAAGATCTGGAACACTTACCGGCCGTGGTTAAGTTTTTACATTTTTATTGTGTAATTGTGCAAAACTTTTTATGGGCGCCTCCTACATGTGCGTTTAGTTCTTCGACATCACCCCACCTCGTGGGGTGCTCGTCACTATAACCCTGTGTGTAGTGCAAACTTTTTGAAACGATAACTGCCACTCAAGGCCGAGTGGGGACTGTACTTGCCCACATGTGCATACGAGTGGTTGGCTCTGGAAGCAACCCATATTTGTGAGTATATACTCAGATGTTATATCCTTGACCCATTGTATTACAATATTATGCAATAGTGGGCTCCTGGCATCTGTGTGTCTTTTTGTTTTCACTATACGCACTACTATCTAGGGGCCTACATGACTACCCAGTACTACTATCTGGGGGCCTATATGTCTACCTAATACTACTATCTGGGGAGCGCACATCTAGGTCATTTAAGATTTTTTCGTAGAAAAAAGAAATTACCATATCAGACACTATTTGATTATTCAACTGAATGATGAATTAATTTGTATGATTGAATAAATAATAGAACTGAATAAAAAACTCTTTTCATCAATATAGAATAATTAATTCATCAATTGTTTTTCTGCAGGGAATAATTTGCAACAAGTGAACAATTATTCACAAGAAACAGTCATTTGTTTGTGATCACATATGAGACTGATCACAATAATTTTCAATTGTTCTTAAAAATTTTTTAAAAATTCAGGTGATAGTTTGAAGGATTCCATCATGTATAGCTGCTTTTGAGAAAACTCAGTCAATCCAGAGGAATGCAAAAAGAAAATCTTGAAATTAATTAACCAGGTTAATTTAAAATGTGAAAAAAATATGTTATGTTCAGATGTTATGTTATGTTCAGATAAAATATCTAATTACAAATCATTTATTTTAGAAATGTAGTTATCTTTCCCTTTATTTTTAGTAAAACATTAAAACTTTGAGACCATCTGGTACACAAAAAGAGCTATCTCTCATGGAAGACTACTCCACATTCTTTGCAGAAGGAAGACACTTGTTCAATCGAATTTAGCTTCTTTACTACCACCATCAAATTTGCGCCAAAACATTAAAACATCACGGCCCCTTATTCAATTTTTCTCCAAAGTTTTCTCCTAGGAGATACATTTTCATCTCCTGTTTAAAATAACTTTTCATCACTCTGCCATTTAAAGGTACCGAAAGTAAGTGAAAAGGTACTGTTAAATAATGTTGAGTATTTTAATGCTTGTTTGTGGCTTACACTGCATTTTATTAATGAGGTGTGAAAATATCACCTAGGAGAAAACATAGGAAAAAATGGAATTGAATAAGGGCCCACGTCTATTATTGTTGAGATGCCCCCTGTGCAAAAGAAAACAGCTGTGATACTTAACCTCCTTGCCGGTCTAAAAAATCCGGCAAGGAGGCAGCGCCGCACTTTTTTTTTTTTTTTTTTAAATCATGTAGCGAGCCAAGGGCTCGCTACATGATAGCCGCTGAGCGGCGGCATCCCCCTACCTACTCCGATCGCCTTCGGCGATCAGAGTATGCAAGAAATCCCGTTGAGAACGGGATTTCTTGCAGGGCTTCCCCGGTCGCCATGGCGACCGGGCGGGATGACGTCACCGACGTCATAGACGTCGTGACGTCAGAGGGAACCCCGATCCGCCCCTTAGCGCTGCCTGGCACTGATTGGCCAGGCTGCGCAGGGGTCTGGGGCGGGGGGGGGGGGGGCGGCTCGGCGCGGCGGGTAGCGGCGAATCGGCGGCGAGCGGCGGCGATCGCAAGTTACAAGCAGCTAGCAAAGTGCTAGCTGCTTGTAACAAAAAAAAAAATTATGCAAATCGGCCCAGCGGGGCCTGAGAAATCCTCCTGCGCAGGTTACCCCGAACTGTGTTCGGGATAACCGGCAAGGAGGTTAAAGGCATGTATTCCACAATAACTCTAAAGGTATAATGTAATATCTGTAATCAAGGTAGTAGCAACAAACAGGGGCGTAGCAATAGAGGGTGCAGAGGTAGCAACCGCATCGGGGCCATTGGGCCAGAGGGGCCCCGAAGGGCCCTCCCTCAACTGCAGTATTAGCATTCTATTGGTTCTGTGCTCATAATAATCACTTCTAAAGATACTTTGAATAGTGGTAATCATTAACAAACTGTTCCCCATCCGCTTCTTGAATCTCTGACACTGTAGTTGCCATTGGCAGGTTTTGGTGCGCCAAAACAATTGTTATGTATAGAGTGCTTGGGGGGCCCCATTGTAAAACTTGCATCGGGGCCCACAGCTCCTTAGCTACGCCACTGGCAACAAACTCTTTAACCACTTCACTACTGAGGGGTTTTCCCCCTTCTGTACCAGAGCAATTTTTACCTTTCAGTGTTCTTTCTATTACTTCCGGTTATTGCAATGTTTAATATATTTCTATTATATTATACTGTATAGTATGGAAGTCCTGTAGATAATCCATCTGAATCCACAAGTGGTTAAGCCCTGTAAGCTCCAAGGTGGGTTCTCTGAGGATTTTACTTGTTCTTCAGCACATCCAACAAATGCTCAATTGAAAAGAGATCTGAGGAAAGTGAAGTCCAAAGAAAATGTGATTCATCAGAGCAGGCTACCTTCATTCATTGCTCCATGGTCCAGTTCTGACATTCACATGCCCATCATTGGCGGTTATGGTAGGTGATGAGGGTCAGAGGTCAAGGCAAGCAACATTCCGGCAGTAATTAGGTCACAAGCAGAGGCACCAGTCAGAATGTAGTCAGGTCACTAGCAAAGGTCAACAAAGGAATCAGAAATCTAACAATGGTAATAGCACATCCAAGTGAATCAAAACTGACAGTACTGGGTTAATTTTAGAGATGGTGTACTTTCTGTGTGTAGCACACAATGTGTGTGTTATGTTTGTGTGCAGTGTGGACAACGCACACGCATGGATAGGGCTTAATGCATCACCATGCTAGCATATCCACATTTCCTTTAGAAGCCATAAAAGGACAGAGAGTGCTGCACATGCACAAGGACCCATGGACACCCGGAACAGACATACCCTGAACTGGTTTGGTGACACATGATCCCTTTCCTTCACTTAAGTACCTGAGGACTACAGTGCTAACCCCCCCTAACGACCAGCCCTTTTTTGGTTCACTGGGCTGTGCACGCTTTTCAGCCTCCTGCACAGCCCAGCTAAGGAGCATGGCGGTCGGACTTACCTCCTTTTTTGTCCCTAAGGGGACATGCCGGCAGAGGTGTCCGATCACTGCTCCACTTGTTTTTTTTGGGGGGGTTTTTTGCCTCATGGAGGCTCTCATTGCCGCCGTCCCCCTCCCTCTCCTTCCTCCCTCCTCTACGCCTCAAGGTTTGAACAGGACGGCGATCCGTCCTGTTCTCCGCCTCTCATAGGCATCAACCTATGAGAGGACGGCGATCCCCAGCCAATCAGAGGCCGGGGATCGCCGATCTCGTACAGTGCTGCCAGAGACCAAAGCGCTGTACTGATGTAAACAAAGGGGATTTCTTTCCCCTTTTGTTTACAAATAGTCTGCTAGCTGCGATCGGCGGCTAGCAGGCTAATAACGGAGCTCCGCTCCGTGAACGGTCAGGGAACGATCGCACATGCGCGCGGCCGTTCCCTGGGAAACTGCAGCTCCAGGACTTGACGGCAGTTGGCATTAGGAGGTCCTGGGCTGCCGCCGCATTCACGCCCATTGGCGTGACGCGGTCATTAGGTAGTTAAACAACATACTTTATTAAGACTGGACATGTCATCGGTAATATATACGATCTTAAAACAACATTTAATGAAGTTATACATGGCCACCTAAAAATGTCTCATATTTCCTAACTTCTAAATAATAACCATAAGCAGTGAACTTGAGGATACCAATTCATTTATCAAATTAAATTAGTCTCATGGGTTTCCGGGACCTTATAAGAGCTCGTAATAAACAACACTTTTTTGGAAGAAATCGCTTTGTTTTTTTAACATAGGATTACCATTCTCCTGGATTCCGTACTTAACTATCCCTATATCACCAAAAGTTGGTTGGCCCATATACTACTCAAAAGAATAGATTATTCTTTCATGTACTATAATATGGGTTATCTTTTATATATAAGGGAGGGATTCTTTTTATGAAGAGGAAGCAATAGTCCAAAAACAAGACACAATAAAAAAATGTTTTTAGTTTCTGGGATTTTCTAGATAAACTTGGTAATAGCACCAGCAGAAGGGCACCCAGCAGGTTGAGCTGTGCATTCATGTTGTGTATTGATTTTAGCACAGCATTCACAGTATGTCCAAAAGCCACCAATCAGCTCTACTGAATGTGGCAATAAGTGACTATTTGGTCACATTCATGGAAACATAATGAAGAGTTAGGTGGACATTCTTTATGTAACCGATCTGACACCAAACTCCATCTTCATATCACTTTATGTACAATATGCTTTACAGAAGAGCTCTTGGAAACCTTTGCCATACTATTGAAAAGCTTAGCTTAGATTTCTTGAGGACTATATGTACTGAAGTCAGCAAACCACTATCCCTTATATAACATATCTTTTTATGTCATGAGTAGAAATGAGCATAAGTTGTAACCTTGAATTTTTTGCTCGTCATTAAGCATAATTCTTGTGAGGCGAACCAGTATTTTGCAGATGATTAATCAAATTCAAAAAGGTAAATGACTGATTATCTGACAGCTGATTAATGTCAGGTACCAATTATTGGACTTTAAAATCTAATCAGTCCTGTGTAAAACTCTGGTTCCGTCAATATGAGTGTTTCTCACTGTACAGCAGCATAGTTGAATTTAAAATCACTCTAATTGTGAGCATATTTAGATACTGTATAATGATCTGCCTCTGGGTATATATTTTTACAAACGGTTTCATGGACAGTGCTTCGATAATTCAGGGGAGGTTATGACTTCCAGCTTTGGCCAGAACAGCAATGACCTCATATGCATGGGGCAACTGAATACAGCTGATAACCATTTATTTCAGGCTTTAACCCTTTCCCTGCCAAACATGTACTAGGTACATTGTGGCTAGAAAAGGCTCTAACTGCCAGCACCATACGTTACTTGGCATTTTCTCCCCGGGAAGCAGTGGGGAGGGGGGCCGACCTCATTCTTCCCTCCACATGGTCCCCCCCTCCTCTGCCTCCCTGCATGGCTGGATTAGCGGTCGGAAGTGTAATTACTCACCCAATCACTATAGGCCTGCTCTGATCTGCACTACCAGTGAAAGTAGCCAGTACAGCGTTGCACACGCTACTAGTGATGCTCATCTGAGCTAGGATATCCGAGGTACTCGGATATCCTAGCTCTTTTTTCACTATTCGAGCTCGAATACCGAGCTCGAATAGTGTTAGCTATCCGGGCTGTGCTATCCGAGCGCACTCGGATAGCAAGCAGCTATCCGGAGATATCCTAGCTATCTGAGCTCGGATAGCGTCACGAGCTCGGATAGTGTCACAACAGGCGTCACCTCAAGTCCTCACAAGCAAATCAGAGGGCTCCCAGCCCTCTGACTGCAGCCAATCACAGAGGGGGAGCCTGGCCAAGCCCCCCTCTATAAATAGCGGGCGCCATCTTGCCTCACTCGTCCTGCTTGCGACTTACTGACTGATAGTACTGAGAGACTGCTTCAGTGCTTTTTGTCTGTGTGCAAGTGCATTGCTATTGTTCTAAACCTAGCGTTTTTACACTCCAACACTTGATATTCAACTGTATTGCTTTGTATTGTAGATAGATTGTATTTTAGGCAGTTTAGTTTGTGTGATTACTAGGGGGACTAGGGAGGGAGAGAGACTGTCACTGGTGCTGCTGCAGGCCTGCAGCCAGCAGCTAGGCCCTGTGCCTAGGCAAGGCAGCCTGCCCTGCTCTGTGCTCTAGTCTCTACCTTACCTGTGCTCTCACCTGTCCTACTCTACTCCTGTACTACTACTTCTGTGTTAGATAGATTATTGTACTATAGTATTTTGTAGTTAGCAAGGCCCAGCTTTACTGCTATACCTGTCCTGCTGTATCTGCTCTCTGTAATCTAGTCACACATGTTGTATTATTTAGCTAGATTCTTCTTTTGTTTAGTTAGTAGTACTGTAGTGTACTCTAGTCTGTGTATAGGGACTGTCCGTCACCGCGTTACCTAGGGTCTTTGTGTGCGCAGTGCACATCTGCGCTGTCCGCACCCTCTCGTTAGTTCTACAACCGTCCTATTGTTTATATTACTTCTATTGTGTATTAGCTGACTATACTGTACTGTAGTCTGAGTATAGGGACACCGTCAGTCAGCGTCAGCTAGGGTCTTTGTGTGCGCAGTGCGCACTCTCTCGTTAGCGCTACACCGATCTCTGCTGTACAGTACAACACCTGTCCGTCACCTCACACACCCACCACCACCAGTCCCACCCCATTAAAGTACCCCACTTGTCCCACCCGCCTTTACAGTTTACATACATAAGTTTTTTGTTTTTCATTTGTGTAATATTAAAAATATACGATGTCTGGCACTGGCAGCCGCGGTTTGGGCAGGGGCAGCAAGGGCAGCAAGGGCATCGCCAAGAGAAGAGGTCGTGGGCGTGGCAGCCGCGCCACCACCACCATGCGCAGTTCTGCGTCTGCACCAGTGGCTATTCCGCCATTAGCCACTGGCCGTGGACGCCTTGGCCACCCAACAGCTGGGAGTCACGCTGCAGAGACACAGCAGCAGCAGCGTGTGGCCCAGATGTTCCTCCCACCGCCAGGTCGTAGCCGTCCTATTGAGGAGAAGGACGCAGACGCTGTGGTGGAACTGATGGTGGATGAGCAGTCCACCATTAGCTCTGGAACCGAGTCCTCCACCACCACCACTCCTTTTCGCAAGAGCAGCAGCAGCCGCCCAGCACTGCCTGGGGGAGAGGAGGAGGAGTGCAGTTCTCCAGCCCCAGCGGGCAACACCAGCACCCTGTCACTCAGCAGCACCTTCATGTTATCCCCAAGCACAGCGGGGCTATGGAATGCTGTTGCGGAAGAATTGGCGGAGGAAGGAATGCTCATGGGCACTTTGGGGGATGATGCTTTGGACAGTCAGACAGTGGTGACTGTCCATCCGCCCATGCATGCAGAAGGGGAGTTTGGGGGATCCCAGCAGGACATGTTTGCGGAGGGGGAGGATGATGATGATGACACTGTGAAGGACAAAGACTGGTTGCCAGGTCCTGGGAGTGGGGATGTCATCAGCTCTGAGGAGTAGGAGGAGGATGCGTCTGCGGGCCTTGCTAGAAGGATCAGCATCGCAGGCATGGGCAGGATCACAAGTGGGCATGGTATGCAGGCCACACAGCGTGCTGATCAGGAGACGAGTTCTGCCAGTGCCACCACCAGCCGCACCAAGAACCCCCCCCCCCCCCTCCAACCACCACAAGGAGACCAGCGGCAGCAGCACCTTCCAGCCGAAGGGGCAACTTCACCTCCCCAATATGGAATTTTTTCACTCTTCCATATTTGGTGTGCAAGTATGTCACCTGCAACCAGTGCCGCAAGCAGCTCAGCAGAGGGAAGGAGCCCTCTGCATTTGGCACCACCTCTCTGGTCAACCATCTTGCAGGGAAACACTTTCACGAGCATGAGGAGTTCGTGAAGTTGAAGGAAGCTGGCAGTGGCAGTGGCAGACCCGCCACCACTGCGAAGCCGTCGGCAGCAGGAGTGCGTCAGCAACGCACTGCTCCTTCTCCCTCTGCAACTCCTGCCGCCGACACTGAGGCCTGTTCTGGCAGCCAGTCCTCAGTGGCCTCCTCTGCTCCCTCCACTGCTTCCCGTGCCAGCAAAAGGCCTCGCCAGACCCTGATCCGCTTCCATCCTCCGGCACACCAGCCCAAACCCCCCGCCTCAGCAGCAGCGTGAAGCCCCGCCACTGCCAAGCGCTGCTGGAATTGGTCAGCCCGGGGAAGACCAAACTGACCGTGAACCACGTCCTGGCCAAACTCCGAGAGCAGGAGAGGAATTGGCTGACCCCCAGAGGCCTTAGAGTCGGAGAGGTGGTGTCCGACAATGGGGCAAATCTGGTTGCTGCCATCAGCAGGGGAGACCTGACCCACATCCCCTGCCTGGCGCACGTCCTGAACCTGGTAGTCCAAAAGTTCCTGCGGACCTACCAGGGGAAGGACCGACTCCTTGAGGCAGCAAGAAAGGTCGTGCGTCATTTCCGGCTCTCGCCTGCAGCCGTAGCGAGCCTGGAAGAGGTGCAGAAGGAGCTGCACCTGCCACAACACCGGCTCATGATCGATGTTCCAACTCGCTGGAACTCCACCCTGGCGATGTTGGAGCGTCTGGTTGAACAGAGGCAGGCTGTCAGCCAGTACGTTGCACGTGCAACAGTTGCCTCCATCACTGCAACTGGGCATGCCGCCACCAACCTCCCGTCCATCATCTCCACAGAGGACTGGGGGCACATGCAGCAGGTGTGCTCAGTGCTGGCACCCTTCCTGCAGGCCACCAACATGGTCAGCAGAGACCATGCAATGGTGTGCGAGTGGGTCCCCTTGGTGTGTGTGCTGGACAGGGCCCTGTATGCACTGGTGGTAGAGGGAGCGGCAGCCTTGGACCAGCAGGAGCTGCAGGCAGCTTCACAGGCCACCTCTGAGGAGGAGGGCTCGGAGTTGGTGGAGGTCCCTGACCTTGCTGCTGATGAGGGGGAGCAGCAGAGCGCAGCTGGACTGGTGCGGGGGTGTAGAGAGGATGAGGTGGAGGGGGCAGAGGAAGAGGAGGACAGCACTCTCGGCTCTGGGGATGCCGATGATGTGCCAACAGACGTGGCCAGACTCTTCCCAATGGCAGCGCACATGCTGAGGTGCCTGCGCAAGGACCCAAGGGTGATCCAGATGTAGAAGAGGGAGGACATCTGGATCTGCATGATGCTGGACCTACGTCTGAAGGGGAAGCTCAGCCAGGTCCTGCCTGCAGGAGGAGACCGTGCGCAACAAATGAGGGATTTGCAGCTGTCCCTTGTTGAGTGCTTGGAGGAAGCCTTCCCTCAGACATCCACCCCCACTGTCCAGCCAGCACAGAGGCAGCAGCAGGTGCCTGCATCCACCAGCAGCAAGCGCACGCGCACCACAGACCTGCTGTCTCTGACCCAAGAGCTCTACATGAGTGTAGAGCTGCCAAGGACTAGAGAGGAGGTGCCTGCAGCAGCATCCTTCTCCAGTCACAGGCAGTGCTTGACCCGCATGGTGGCTGACTACATGGGGTCCTTCAGCGGTCTTGACAGCGTGGCCCCTGTTGATCCCATGGAGTATTGGGTCAAGCACCTGCCGATCTGGAGCGAGCTTGCGCAGTACGCCCTGGAAGTGCTCTCCTGCCCCCCTTCCAGCGTACTGTCAGAGCGTTGCTTCAGTGCAGCCGGTGGAGTCCTTACTGAGAAGCGATCTCGTCTGTCTCACAAGTCTGTGGACAGACTGACGTTTCTCAAAATGAACCAGGCTTGGGTGGAAGGCGAATTCATGGCCCCTGTTGTCGGCGAGAGGGGGACATGAAGTGACGACTGGCACACACACATATACCTGCTGCTGCTGCTGTTGTATTTCATCCTGCTGTCTGTGTCTCCACTGCCAGGGAACACATTACAAGGTGCTGCTGCCCATGCGCCACCAGCTATTACGCTCAACAATAGCTGCATTAATTTGGACAAAAAAAAATTGTAATCATTTAAGAGGTGTCCGGGTTGAAAACTGTGGTGTCCCAATTGTGTATTGGACACAATGTGGGCTTCACGACCGCTGTCTGGAACCTCATGCTGTGTATTTATGGCCCTGGAACCACCGCTAGGACCCAGGGCCTACTATGTCTCGCTGCCTGCCCTCCTGCCTGCTGCCAGTCTGCCATACACTCAACCTCCTCACGCTGCCTGCTGCTGTATTTCCTCCTGCTGTCTGTGTCTCCACTGCCAGGGAACACATTACAAGGTGCTGCTGCCCATGTGCCACCAGCTATTACGCTCAAAAATAGCTGCATCCATTTGAAAAAAAAAATGTAAATTATTTTAGAGGTGTCCGGGTTGAAAACTGTCCCAATTGTGTATTGGACACAATGTGGGCTTCACGACCACTGTTTGGAACCTCATGCTGTGTATTTACGGCCCTGGAACCACCGCTAGGACCCAGGGCCTACTATGTCTCGCTGCCTGCCCTCCTGCCTGCTGCCAAATGCCAGTCTGCCACACACTTATCCTCCTCACGCTGCCTGCTGTTATATTTCCTCCTGCTGTCTGTGTCTCCTCTCCACTGCCAGGGAACACATTACAAGGTGCTGCTTCCCATGCGCCACCAGCTATTACGCTCAACAATAGCTGCATTAATTTGGGTAAAAAAATTGTAATTATTTAAGAGGTGTCCGGGTTGAAAACTGTGCTGTCCCAATTGTGTATTGGACACAATGTGGGCTTCACAACCGCTGTCTGGAACCTCATGATGTTCATTTATGGCCCTGGTACCACCGCTAGGAACCAGGGCCTATTATGTCAGTCACATCACACTGCCTGACACACATTACTCCTCCTCCTGTAGCTGCATTGAGCTTCTGCTGTCTGTGTGCTGCTACCACTGCCAGGGAGAACAGAAGAAAAACTATTTTCTGCTGCCACCTGCCCACCCACTCTCCTACCCAGTACCGACCGACTATTACCACACACTACAAATAGCTGCAAGCCTGCAACTACTTCCTCCTCCTGCTGATGTCTGTGTTTTACCACCGCCAGGGTACACAGAAAAAGGCGCTGTGGCTTGCAATGTGCCACTACCTACCTATTATGCCATCAACACAAATATAACTATGGTGTTATTAAAATAAAATATTTCCCCCCAAAAAATATTACAAAAGAAAGGAAAACCAAGACACATAATATATTGATAGAGAAGAGGAGGAAGAAGAAGAAGATATGGAAGAAGAAGATATAGAAGAAGATGAAGAAGATGAAGAAGATATAGAAGAAGAAGATATAGAAGAAGAAGATATAGAAGAAGATGAAGAAGATATAGAAGAAGAAGAAGAAGATATAGAAGTAGAAGAAGAAGAAGATATAGAAGAAGAAGAAGAAGATATAGAAGAAGAAAATGAAGATGACGTAAATGAAGACTGTTACAACAACCATTTTGG
Source organism: Hyperolius riggenbachi (assembly GCF_040937935.1). NCBI lineage: Eukaryota > Metazoa > Chordata > Amphibia > Anura > Hyperoliidae > Hyperolius > Hyperolius riggenbachi. The sequence goes on from NC_090647.1 coordinate 304,855,358, forward strand.
ACACACCTTCTCATGCAAACACTTTTCATGAAGTTAATTTACTATTTTTGAGACCTTTTTTTATAACTACTACATCACCACATAATCACTTGATGTTTTTCTTCATAAAAAAGGTGGTTTCATGCATCATTGACCTCCAATACAAGTTTTACAAGCTATTTAAGGCCAGCTCGAATATTTTACTCGAATACAGACTCGGATAGTGACGTCGGATATCCGAGGTTGAATCGGTTATTCGATTACATCGGATATTGAACTTCGAGTGAATTCGGATAGTTTACTATCCGAATTCGACCAAACTCGAATAGGATAATGAGGTATCCGAGCAACACTGCACACTACCAGGAGTGTCATCGCTAATAAGGGAAGATACCCGGGAGTGCATGCAATCCCGTGGGAGGACTGTGACGATACTTTTATCGGTGATTACAAAATGGAAGTGGTAACTCTGCATCCTCTTGTTTATGTTCACATTATTCCTCATTTTCCCCAGGCTGCTTATTTGCACAGTACTGTATATCCAGCCCTGGTGCCATTCTTCGTCTTACAAAAGTTATCAGGCATCAACTCACAACCAGCCTGAAGAGAGCAGCAGATTAAGGGTTTCACACTGACATATGATGTATGCACCGCCCACTTTTTACTATATCCAGAATCAGCATCACATAGGGGCCAAAACATGTTTACTATAACAGAAGATCTATTATATTTACTATACCAGGCTTTGCTCCCTTAGACTTATAATGGAGATTGGCCGGGACCTGGAGAGGTAGTTTACTATACTCAAACAACAGCTGCGCACTTAAATACTGCTAGACAAGTGTTTCTCTTTTTCATGAGAATCAATCTCATAAATCAGACAGTTCAGAGTTCTTCCTATGTTTCAACCAGGGCACAGTGACCAATTCTGCGAGATTTCACCTCCACCACACCCCAAGCAGTGGGAACTCACCGCATACAAATGACCCTCTATTAGATGGGTCTCCAGCGCTTATGGGGTCATCTGGCCGCCCCCTGCCACTCAAGGAATCTCCTCCACTGTTGTCACCTTGCTGCAGGATCAATACACCTTAAAAAAATATAACCAGAGCTCCCATAGCGTAAAATTGTAAAAACACTTTAATTTTAAAAGAAATGCAAACTTACAAACCTGTCCGTTGTTTAAAGCACAGAGTTTTTATGGGCTCTACCCCAATCGTGGGCCGCTGAGTCGGCTTAGCTGCGCTGGTTCTGTCACCTCCCTCTGGCGTCTCCAGTCTCTCCCTTCGTTCTGCCCCACGTTTGCTGGTCGAGTGGGGTAGAGCCCATAAAAACTCTGTGCGCAGCTGTTGTTTGAGTATTGGAAATGGTTTATGTGGAGCAGCGCACCACCAGTGAAACCCTGTGCATTTGATTATCAGCGCAGTTTTCTGTATTTGTTTATTTAGGTAGTTTACTATGCCAGAGTTTATTATAACTGGATTATACTGTAATTTTCTATTTCTTGCTGTACTACACATACAATTCATTATCTCAAAGTTATTTTCACTTCAGGTTTCCTTTAAGTAAGGCGCATACATTTACAGCTGTATGGCTATCCTGAAGCTATTTTGCAGAATCAACTGGAATTTTTTCATTCATTAATTTCATTTCATTCAGTTTCACAGGCCCATATGCAATTAACTTTTACTCCTGTGTTTTTTTCTAGGTGATATTTTCACAACTTGTCATAAAATGCCCTTTAACCTCCTTGGCGGTAACCCCGAACGTAGTTCGGGGTAAGCCGCCGGAGGGTGCCGCTCAGGCCCTACTGGGCCGATTTGTTTAATTTTTTTTTTTGCTGGACGCAGCTAGCACTTTGCTAGCTGCGCCAGCACACTGATCGCCGCCAGACCCCGTGCGCTGCCTGGCCAATCAGTGCCAGGCAGCGCCGAGGGGTGGCCCGGGACTCCCAATGACGTCCCGACGTCAGTGACGTCATCCCGCCTCGTCGCCATGGCGACGGGGGAAGCCCTCCAGGAAATCCCGTTCTTTGAACGGGATTTCCTGATCGGAGATCGCCGAAGGCGATCGAAGAGGGCGGGGGGATGCCGCTGAGCAGCGGCTATCATGTAGCGAGCCCTGGGCTCGCTACATGATATAGGGAAAAAAATTTTTAAAAAAAAACTGCTGCGCTCCCTCCTGGCAGATTTTTTTATACCGCCAGGAGGGTTAAGCCACCGGCAAGCAACAAAGTACTTAAAATACATTTGATATTAAATTTTCAACAACTTTTGGGTACTTTATCAATTGTAAAATGCTGAAAAGTTAGTTTAAGGGCTCTTTCACAGCGCAATGTTAAAGTCGCACGTTATAAAATACTTTAACGCAGAGTAACGCACAGTAATGCAAAGTCTGTGCGACATTCACAGTGCAAACGTTGCATTAGCGTGTAACGTGTAGCGTTATTAAAAAGTGCTGCATGCTGTGCGTTTAGCAATGTATCTGCTGCGTTATGTGTTCTGCACATCCTCAGTAATTTTTTTTTTTAAATGTAACGCATGTGCCGTTTTCCTTCCATCAGTATGCAACGAAAACGGAGCACCAAGAGACACATAACGCAGTGCAAAATAACATCCAATTTCATAACCTACATGCGCTGCATTAGGGGCACGTTGTGCGACTTTAACGTTGCATCAAATGCACCATCCCACTGTGAAAGAGGCCTCAAGAAAAGATGAAAGTTATCTCCTAGATTAATTGCATATGGGCCACAGAGTTTAAAGGACAACTGAAGTGAGAAGAATATGGAGGCTGCCATATTTTTTTCTCTATTAAACAATACCAGTTGCCTGGCAACCCTGTTGCACTATTTGGCTGCAGCAGGGTCTGAATCATACCAGAAACAAGCATACAACTAATCTTGTCAGATCTGACAATAATGTCAGAAATGCCTGATCTGCAAAAGCTTGTTCGGGGTCTATGGCTAAAAGTGTTAGTGGCAGAGGATCAGCAGGATAGCCAGGCAACTGGTATTGTTTAAAAGGAAACAAATATGGCAGCTTCCATATTTGTCTCACTATAGTTGTCCTTTAAATAGATTCAGTGGCTTAAAGTGAATCTCCAGACTTAAAATCTACTCAGCAGCACTGAAAAGGCTTGGTGTTTCTTTTACAGTTTCACAGCATCAGAACGTTGTTTTTCTTACCAAAGCCTCATTTTTAGCTGCACAGAATCTAAGCTCTGCCCCCATCAAAGAAATCTTCCCAGGCATTTTTCCTTGATGCTGTGGAAAGCATGATGGGATTTCTGATGTTGTTGTTCTCGGTGCCTAGTGCGCACAGCTGTGAGGGGTGATCAGGACTAGTGTTGGGCGAACAGTGTTCGCCACGGTTCGGGTTCTGCAGAACATCACCCTGTTTGGGTGATGTTCGAGTTCGGCCGAACACCTGATGGTGTTCGGCCAAACCGTTCGGCCACATGGCCGAACTAAGAGCGCATGGCCGAACGCTCCCCGAACGTTCGGCTAGCGCTGTGATTGGCCGAACTGTCACGTGGTTCGGGTAAATAAATACCCGAACCACGTCATATCTCCGCCATTTGTCTGTGGGTTTAGCTTTGGGTAGGCAGGCAGGGTAGTTCGCGCTCCAGCCACGCTAGCCAGGGTCCCCCCAGTCATTGTGTCGCTGCTGGGAATAGTAGTACACCGCTCGCTCAGCCACACTATATAGCATTGTGTTTACTGCCACTCTGTGTACCTCGCTCAGCCACACTATATAGCATTCTGTTTACTGCCACTCTGTGTCTGCTGGGAATAGTAGTACACCGCTCGCTCAGCCACACTATATAGCATTCTGTTTACTGCCACTCTGTGTACCTCGCTCAGCCACACTATATAGCATTCTGTTTACTGCCACTCTGTGTCTGCTGGGAATAGTAGTACACCGCTCGCTCAGCCACACTATATAGCATTGTGTTTACTGCCACTCTGTGTACCTCGCTCAGCCACACTATATAGCATTCTGTTTACTGCCACTCTGTGTCTGCTGGGAATAGTAGTACACTGCTCGCTCAGCCACACTATATAGCATTCTGTTTACTGCCACTCTGTGTACCTCGCTCAGCCACACTATATAGCATTCTGTTTACTGCCACTCTGTGTCTGCTGGGAATAGTAGTACACCGCTCGCTCAGCCACACTATATAGCATTCTGTTTACTGCCACTCTGTGTACCTCGCTCAGCCACACTATATAGCATTCTGTGGCCTTCTCCTCCTGCGCCTCCTCCTGTTCCAATACGTCTGCTGCTGCTGGGTTAGCGTTGCCGGTCCCTGTTTATGGAACCTCTCATCTTTATTACATTTATGACTGCATGGCGGTAAAAAGCATGCTATCCGCACGCTTCTTGTCCTCCTACAAGGCCTGGGTTGTTGTGTCTCAAAGCGTGGCCTTCTCCTCCTGCGCCTCCTCCTGTTCCATCACGTCTGCTGCTGCTGGGTTAGCGTTGCCGGTCCCTGTTTATGGAACCTCTCATCTTTATTACATTTATGACTGCATGGCGGTAAAAAGCATGCTATCCACACGCTTCTTGTCCTCATGCAAGGCCTGGGTTGTTGTGTCTCAAAGCGTGGCCTTCTCCTCCTGCGCCTCCTCCTGTTCCATCACGTCTGCTGCTGCTGGGTTAGCGTTGCCGGTCCCTGTTTATGGAACCTCTCATCTTTATTACATTTATGACTGCATGGCGGTAAAAAGCATGCTATCCACACGCTTCTTGTCCTCATGCAAGGCCTGGGTTGTTGTGTCTCAAAGCGTGGCCTTCTCCTCCTGCGCCTCCTCCTGTTCCATCACGTGTGCTGCTGCTGGGTTAGCGTTTCCGGTCCATGTTTATGGAACCTCTTATCTTTATTACATTTATGACTGCATGGCGGTACAAAGCATGCTATCCGCACGCTTCTTGTCCTCATGCAAGGCCTGGGTTGTTGTGTCTCAAAAAGCGTGGCCTTCTCCTCCTGCGCCTCCTCCTGTTCCATCACGTCTGCTGCTGCTGGTGCTGGGTTAGCGTTACCGGTCCCTTTTCCTGGAACCTCTTCTCTGTATTACATTTATGACTGCATGGCGACAAAAAGCATGTTACCTGTGCAAAGAAACATGACATTTTCCACATTTAAAAGACAGTTTTTCCTTTGAAACTTTACAATCAATTTTCTCAAAAACTATAAGCTCTTTTTCAAATATTTTTTTTCCCCTTGTACCCACTCCCAAGGTGCACATACCCTGCAAATTTGGGGTATGTAGCATGTAAGGAAGCTTTACAAAGCACGAAAGTTCGGGTCCCCATTGACTTCCATTATGTTCGGAGTTCGGCGCGAACACCCGAACATCGCGGCGATGTTCGGCGAACGTTCGCGAACCCGAACATCTAGGTGTTCGCCCAACACTAATCAGGACACAGGACAGTTGGAACTGTGTCTCATGCTCCGTGTCACCTCCTTTCAACCAAAGATGGCTGCCCCCATGAAATCACAAACATTTGCCTGTTCTTTTAAGACAGGGTGGGTAGGAGATTATATTACCCATCTATTTAAATTAACATAACTAATGTAACTTAAAGCGGTATAAAACCGACATAATATTCAATAAAACATGTTTTCCTACTTTTTATATGCCAAACGATTATCATATTTGCATTTCTGCATAAGTATTATTATTCATTTAGAAATTACAAGTTCCCAAAAGTACAGTTTTTTACTTTGAGAGCTGCCTTTGCATTTGATTCATAACTGGTTTTATTCATGTTGTATTGAAGGCAGAAATGCTTTCAGTGTCTCTCTGAGTCCAGAAGCTTCTGAACAGTCAGAGAATGTGTCACATTGCTCACTTTATACAAGTAAGTAAACACAAGATAACATTATCTACAGTTCGGATGCTTCCAGCTTTGCTGGCAGGGAACTTTTAATTCCTGTGTGTAACCCTCTGAATGCTGTTCTATTAAAAAAAAACCCGCTGGTTGTATATAATATGCTGTGAATAATCTATTAGAGCAAAGAGATGCTGGGTTTCATTCCGCTTTGATGACAGTATGTTTGTTTAGGCTGAAGTTCCTCTTTAAGGTGCTGACCAAATTGGAACAACCTTTGATGCTCCTTGCAAACAAAGCCTGTAAGTGCAGCAATTTCATTTTGCGTTCTCACATAAACACACACACATACATGCAGATATCATTTGCACATATAACCAGACCTGGACATTGCCACCTGCCAAGCTTCTGATAGAACAAACATACGCTCCACTAATGTTTACTTTCTATGGACTCTGTACTGTTAGTGCTAGATCCTGAAGTCAATAAACAGAGACACGTCTGGATTCCTGTCCATGGTACTTGCAAAGAGAAAGCATGTAAGCAGTTTTTAAATTCATTCAGTGAGAGATTTTGCATAGCATAGGACTTAGGAAATGACCTGCAGCTGTCACAGGAATAAGAAGCACACATTACTGCAGAAGAAAAAAAATCACTTGATAGAAAGGCAAACACATGTTCAGGCCAGATGTCTCATTCCTTTGCTGATTGTTTACATGACTGAAAGTCCTACATAGCATCCAGGAAAAGGTAAACTTTAGAATCTCATGAATGGTATAAGTTTAAAGATATTAAAGTAGCCAGAAATGTGTAATATGGTGTGGGCACAAGCAACACACATCAGTTACAGTATAGGATTTTTGCTAGAGTAATTCCAAACAGTATATTTCCTCACATTTGCCCTTCCAAAAGAAAGGTCGAGAACTGTATGTCATACTATTTTATTTGCATGAACAATCAGGGCCAGATTTGTACTTTCCAGTGCCCTAGGCCTGCTGTCACCAAGTGACACCCCCCCCCCCAAAAAAAAAAAAAATATTTTATTCAACACTCTGACTAGCGATCATTGGTTTGAATGGGCTCATCTCAGTTGTGCTGCTCTGCCCCCCATTCAACAAATAATTCCTGTAATTTGTGCTCCTGCCCCGAATGTGCACAGCAGCCGATAGTGTTCTGGGCATGCATACTTGAGAAATGACGCTGATGTATTACCGGTACTTCTCAGGAATGCATAACACTGTACCGGCCATGGGCAGGAGCGAGAAATTACAGGGAGCGCGAGTGGCCAGAGCATGCGCTGCTTCTTTGTCCTCTGTGAGACTGGCTGCAGTCGGAGCCACAAACAGGGGACAGGGCAGTGCAATGGAGAGAAGCCCATCCAAAACAGAGAACAGGTAAGTAGCAAACATCCTGTCAAGACCCACTTTGGATGTTCTATTGTAATTAGAGTGGACCTGAAATCAGAACTTCCTCTCTGTTCTAAAAGATACGCAACAACATAACCTTTATATAAAAACATTTCTTTGTTACAGCTGATACAAATTCTGCAATAAATCTGCAGTGTGTCTACTTCCTGCTTTTATGGAAGCAGACATATTTTTAACATCCTGTGCTTTCAAATGAGCTTAGATGTTGTGGCAGTCAGGTGACACAGTGTAGAGATAAATTACAACTTGTGATTAGACACAGAGGAGGGGGAATTAGATAGGCTCTCTAAATACATACATGGTACATTTCTCTGTTTTCCTTCTGTCCTGTACAAGAGTTCAGCTCCACTTTAAAGCATCTGAATGACATTTATTTATATTTGCTGAAAAATCTATGCATCTCTTTTGAATGTTGAATGTACATATGGTGGTGTGCTCTAATATATTGACAGTTTACAAGAACAAAGTCTGAAGAAGGCTTATTAGCAGAAAGCTTACTCTTTTTCTTTTAAGCCAATAAATGGTCTCATCCTGATTCAAAAGTTTCTGCTTTCGCTGATGGCTAAGATGGTACAATGCTCTACTGCTACAGGAAAGTAGAAGGATGCCAAACCAAACACGCTAGCATAGAGGTAGTAACAGCTCAGGTGTCCTTTAAAGTGACAGTGTAGCAATGAAAGGGAAGCAAACAGCATTTTATTCCTGCAGTTCTCATAGATGGTAGGAGCTGAAGGGCATAAAATGAGCCAGAAAAGAGTTAACTGAAGCAAACAAGAGATCACTGCTAGCTAGGAAAAAAAAGAGAAACATAAATTAGGGTTAGATAAAGTAATTAACAACTGCTGGAGTCAGTGTCAAAGCTGTAAAAGAGGTGAAGAAACTAGCAGAGCTCACTGATGTTTGTGAATGCCTGCATTAAAACTCAGCGGAACTTAGTTCTATCTGCTTTGTAATGTAAATCTCTGGTATTTCTCACATCATCTGTATGTCCATCATACAGAGGAATGGATTATCAGGAGACAGTTATGATTGATCCTGATTGTTATAACACACCAGGAAATGTGTGAGAGAGAAGCAGGAATTGGGGAACTCTGGAATTCAGCTGTAAGTGCAGAGCAGGGCGCTGGCTGGCTGCGCAGCGGGACCAGAAGAGATGATTTACTTTGACATATGACCTCTTCTCTCTCCAAGTCATGCCGCCATTCTTATCTTATCTGATTTTATCGCCCTAGGCCGCGGCCTTTCTGGCCTTCCCAGAAATCCGGCCCTGCTAACAATAGTTACTTGAAGGGTTTGCTTTGAGGCAAAGGCATAACTACAAATCACATGGCAACCTAACAATACTCTTGTGCAGTCCACCTTTCTAGAATTGAAGCGTTGCCAATAGTGTTGCCTATAGAACACCACACTTTCCTGACTAACCTCTCCCCCGAGCAAGTGTACTCTGTGAAGGGGTGGAGGGGGCCTCCACCCCATAGCAAATCTGGCTATAAAAGCACCTCCTTTCATGCACCCCCCTTCTTGGCACTCCCTCTTCCTCTTGGATATACAATATGTTGAGCAATATTTACCTGCTCTAGAGCTGGACCTTCACAGTCTGCTTTTCCTTGCATGTGTACTGTTGCATACCTGCCTCTGGCTACTGCTGTATTTTGAAAAATATGCTGGGGGGGGGGGGGAGCATATCCTCTTATTACCTGGGCCAACCATGTCTGTCACATGTTCAAGGTATTCCTACCTTCATCTGAAAATCACAGGATGTGTCAGTGGTGGACCTGTCAATTCTGGTATTTCTATGACACATGCCAATCGAGCTCCATGGTTCTATGCACTGAGTGCGCACTAGAGTACATTAGGCCCTCAGGCTATCTTCATGTATTCTGTTTCTGATTGTTTGGTCAGAGGAATTTACACCAGTGGCCTTCTGGGGGGCAGTCTGTAGGGCTCTGACATTGCTCATCCTGTCCCTCCTTGTCCAAAGAAGCAGATACTGGTTATGATGATTCTATGGCCCTATCAAGCTCTCCTAAAGTAACTTCCTTTCTTCTTGAATCTTCTCAGTGACCTTGAAACTGTGCTGGGAGACACAGCAAACCTTCTGGCAAGTGCACATACTGATGCAACATCCTGGAGGTAGGGTCCAAGTATTGCCTCATGCTACCAGTAGTGACACGGGCTAAAGTCAAAGAAAAAAAAAGCCCCCAAAAATGAGGAGGGAAAATGTTAGTGGCCTCCTCATGTTTTTTTTTTGTGTGGATGTATCATTATTGCCTCTCTAGTGCAACTGTTGTTCGTGAGGCCAGGCAGATCTCCAGCCTTCTTTCAGTCCCAATACCCCAATCTCCCCCGCAGTCTTAACTGTATGTGGCATGTACCTGCTCAGCCTAGAGACGATCAATCAAGTCCTCTCAGCACTCGGTTACACCTAGGCCTTTAAGTGTGCCAGGTCAGATAATAGACAGTAGAGGTAGAGGTCAGCAATGTGAGATCAGACAGTGAGGTACAAAAATGTAATCCAAAGCAAGTCCAGTAACAGGCCAGGGGTCATACACGGAAGGTCCAATAATCATGGTACAAAGGAACACAGTCCATGATCAAGCAAAAGGTCGTACACTGATAATCCACAGACAATCACACCTAGGAACGTAGCACAAGGCAACTACAGAATTCACGGGCAAGGAAACACCGGCTGAGAAAAGCTTACAAAGGATCAATCAATCAATGGATCCAATGAGTCCAGCAGCCATTGGCTGCACTCATTAATAATGCAATCCACTGGATGCTGCAGTACCCAATAATACCCGGCTAAAGGAATGATCTGCCTAGTGGTGCCGCACTGGCTTGGAGAGGAAACCAGGTGTCCTAGCCGACTCGTGTAGGGACTGGGCCCACTGAGGGCTTGAACGGAAAGCGAGTTTGTGACATTGTTAACCCTCCTGGCGGTATAAAAAAATACGCCAGGAGGCAGCGCGGCAGGTTTTTTTTTATTTTTTTTTTTCTATATCATGTAGCGAGCCCAGGGCTCGCTACATGATAGCCGCTGCTCAGCGGCATCCCCCCGCCCTCTTCGATCGCCTTCGGCGATCTCCGATCAGGAAATCCCGTTCAAAGAACGGGATTTCCTGGAGGGCTTCCCCCGTCGCCATGGCGACGGGCGGGATGACGTCACCGACGTCACTGACGTCGGGACGTCATTGGGAGTCCCGGGCCACCCCTCGGCGCTGCCTGGCACTGATTGGCCAGGCAGCGCACGGGGTCTGGGGGGGGGCCGCGCGCCGCACCGGATAGCGGCGATCGGGCGCGCGGCGGCGGCGGCGATCGGGGTGCTGGCGCAGCTAGCAAAGTGCTAGCTGCGTCCAGCAAAAAAAAAAATTAAACAAATCGGCCCAGCAGGGCCTGAGCGGCACCCTCCGGCGGCTTAATCAGCTATTAATCAAGGTGGTCGTGTATGCTTTTAAACAGCCCTCACCCAGATTTGCAATGATCTGCTCATTGCAAGAGACAAGGGTCAGTGTTCCATCCTGATTTTGCTCGACCTCTCAGCGGCTTTTGACACAGTCAAAGAAGGTTAATTTCATGGACAACAAAAAAAGCTATTAATCAGCTATTAATCAAGGTGGTCGTGTATGCTTTTAAACAGCCCTCACCCAGATTTGCAATGATCTGCTCATTGCAAGAGACAAGGGTCAGTGTTCCATCCTGATTTTGCTCGACCTCTCAGCGGCTTTTGACACAGTCGATCATGAAATCTTACTCAACAGGCTACAAGAGTACTGTGGCATAGATGGCATTGTTCTCCGGTGGTTCAACTCCTTCCTGGCTGGCAGAACACAAAGGGTAGCCTTAGGGCCCTTCCTCTCCAACCCTGTACCACTAAAATACGGTGTACCTCAGGGCGCAATATTATCCCCTTTACTGTTCACCATATACATGCTGCCACTTGGAGAAATCATACAAAAACATGGCCTGACATATCATTGCTATGCTGATGACACCCAGCTATATTTGTCATTCAAACCTGACGTCACAGACCCTACTCCACAAATAAACGCATGCTTAGCTGAGCTTCAGGAGTGGATGAATAATAATTGGCTAAAACTTAATGCTGACAAAACTGAGGTTCTTGTTATCGAGGGCCAGGGCTCAACAGCAAAGCAGCTCCAGTCTCAACCAACACCGCTAAGGATAGAGAGCTCAGACCTGAACAACTCAGACTGTGTGCGCAGCCTGGGAGTACTGATTGATGGGAAATTAAGCTTCAGGAATCAAATCTCAGCTGTTGTGAAACATTCCTTCTTTCACCTAAGGAATATTGCAAGGATTAAACACCTAATTCCTTCAGAGGATCTTCCAACCCTAGTTCATGCCTTCGTCACATCAAGGTTAGACTACTGCAACGTCCTCTACACAGGCCTGCATAAGAAAGACTTACGCCGCCTGCAGATAGTACAGAATGCCACCGCAAGGCTGTTAACGAGCCAACCCCGCCATTGCCACATAACACCAACCCTGAGCTCACTCCACTGGCTACCGATAAAATGGAGAATTCTGTTTAAGATTGGCTTACTTTTTTTTTTTCCAACAATAAATTTTTATTATACACCAATAAAAAAATTACAACAGTTGTAGTAAATGGTACATTTAGAGGTGAAATTATTGACATACATTGTGAAGGATATTCAGCAATAGGAGATATTCTTATCCTCAACTGGTAAACTAGGTCCACCTACATCCACTAACCTAATCCGGCTGGATGAGGTGAAAAAAGTCACTCAGTAGATTTGTGCTACTGGAGCAGTGGCTTATTGCCATCCAATAGCTTAGATTGCAAGGTAGATGTCATAAGGATAAATTTGTCTTGATATATAGGTTTCCTTAATAATTTAGGTATGTCATATAATATACGATTCTCTATACAAGAGGTGAAGACGGTTTGTATTGACTGATGTCTTAAGATTGGCTTACTGACATTCAAATCCTTGCACAATCTGGGCCCTGGATACCTGAAGGACTTGTTGCAACTACATCACACCCCCCACAATCTTAGATCAAAAGGACGTAACACCTTGGTCACCCCCAGAGTCCACCTCAAAACCTTTGGAGACAGAGCCTTTTGTCATGCTGCCCCTACACTTTGGAACTCCCTGCCACACCCAATCAGGACAGCCCCATCCCTGGAAACATTTAAGTCTAAACTGAAAACCTACCTTTTCAGTCTGGCATTCATGAACATCTGACTATCTCCTCTGTAACACAACCCAGCCTGAAACCCTGTATTAATCTGAGACACAGCTATGCGCTTTGAGTCCTATGGGAGAAAAGCGCTTTACAAATGTTATTGTATTATTGTATTGTATTGTATTAAATGGGTTAAGGTCTGGAGAGTGGGTGGCCAGGAAATTGTGTGCAAAATGTGACTCATCTCACAAGGCAGCCTTCTACCAGTCAGTGCAAGTTTAGCATCAGTACTCCTATGCAAATTGCAACCTTTCTTTTGCAGTGAACCCTCGTGAGCATGGTGCAGTTGACTAGTCATTTTCAACAGTATTGACACACTTGTTTTTGACAAAGCCATGGAAGCCCCTGGTTCTTTTAGATGGTGGGTTGCTCAACAGAAGCTTGCTGATCAGACTACATCAACTTCTACAGCCAACCCCTGAAATCAGTGGCTTGTGTTGCCCCGGAGCTATGGCTGTTTGTTAAAAATGGCTACATTCATCCTCTTACTGTACATTTTCATCATAACAGTGCATGAACAATTAAAAAGCTCCACCATTCTCAAGCGTTACTTCCCTTGGCATGGTAGTTAACCAACATATAGCTTTCCTTGTGTGATAAATACCTACTATTTATTCCACCTCCAGACCTACCTGTGTATCGAAAACATACTGACATTCCACGGTATACAGCCACAAAATCTCTGTGTGGCATGTGCATTTGTCCAATGCCTGTGTGTCCCTGGCTTATCCTTAGTAAGGCAGTCCAGTGAAGGTCAAGTGATAACTTAGATTCTGCTAACAAGCCAGTGGGGTCCTTGCAAATAACACCACCGTCTTTGCTACTCTGCTTTCTTTGCTACTTTTCTTTCACTGAGATTTAACATGACTCCATCACTCCATTGAAATTGCCCTACAAAACCTTCAGCAGGGAAAGAAGCTGGCAAAGGAATACGAGTCAGACTCCCACCGATGGAGCCCAAAACCTGAGGCTCTTAAGAACCAGTTGTGCATCAGTCTGTTGGAGTGGCCTGGCTTAAGAGAAACTTTACCAAATATAACATAATTACCGTATATACTCGAATATAAGTCGACCCCGTGTATAAGTCGACCCAAATATTTGACCCTCTTAAGATGGAATTTTTTGATGACTAAAGTATAAGTCGACCCAGGAAAGTGTGCCATAAAGGATTTTATTTATGCTAACTACAGAATGCATACAGTGAAACCATGAACTTTTAAACATGCAACGATCCTCCGGTCCCTCGCAGTGGCTAAGCTACCTACTCGAAAGTCATCGGCCACTGCGCCTGTGCTGCTCTGGCCGCGCATGTCCTTGGTCATGCTCGTTGCCGGGAGCGTCTTGTGCAGGCGCAGTACTTGAAAATCTTGTATTGCGCCTGCACAGGACGCCTTCGGTGATAGAAGCGTAATCAAGGATGCATGCGGCCAGGGCAGCGCAGTGGCCGTTGACCTGCCAGTCAGTGGAAAATGAAACACCCGCTGCGGGGTATTGAAGGATTGTTGAGTGACTGCGCTGGGCTTAGGATGTTTGCAGGTAGCTGGTAGAAGCGCAAGGTACGGTAAACCGTTTGATTTAGGTTCACCTTGATGAGGTTATCGTACTTTTTTGTGTGCTGTTTTCACATGTATGACACAAGATACCTGAAACAAATGGCCCTGCATGATCTCCATGCATTTTCCCCACACTGTGCTACTGTTAATGTGGTAATACAGAACACCAACAACAGCACAGTGTTGGAACCATGCTTGTATATCATGAAGGTTAATTGTTTCAGGTATCTTGCCTCAGATCTGGCTACGATATGTACCTGCTGGCTGAAATCTATAAGCTGCTCTCTCCCTGGCGCTGCACAGTGACGTTATGATACTGTATGAACAGCGCTGGCACTTCAGGGGGAGTAGCTATTAGACTGGCTGTGTTTGACAGTGATGCGGGGCGGAGCTTAAATCACGGGGCGGAGCTTAAATCGCCGATGTCTAGTTAACAAATCGGTGGCTGGAACGGAGAGATTTAGAGCGGCTCTTACCTCCGCAAAGGGGGTAGGAGCCGCTCTAAATACCTCCATTCCAGCCACCGATCATTGTCCTTACCAGCTGTCCCTGACTGCCTTACTAAGGTTAAGCCAGGGACACACAGCCAATGGACAAATGCACATGCCACACAGCTTTTTGTTAACTAGACATAGTCGATTTAAGCTCCGCCCCCCCCCCCACAATTTAAGCTCCGCCCCCGTATCACTGTCAAGCACAGCCAGTCTAATAGCTACCGTCTCCTCCTCAAGTGCCAGCCGCCCAGCGCTGTTTATAGAGCAAGTGCTGGGGAGAGAGCCACGTTAGTCAGCTATCAGGTACGAGTGAGGAACAGTGAGCAGCTCCTACCCACGCAGCTAAGGAGGATCAGTGCTGAGTAGGGGGATCAGCATTCTCAGCCGCTGCCTGCATATGTAATGAGCGGGGGTTTGTCCATTATCCTGCGTGGAGGGGGGAGCGGAATTTTGGCATCTAGCAATCTTAGAAGTCCAGAGGGACACAATCTGGCTGGCTGGCAGCACTAGGGGGCAGAATGCAGCAGATGCAGAGTAGGGAGGACTCTCGATACTCGGCTGAAAGTTTGAAATGTAGGTCTGATGCGAGTATAAGTCGACCCCCCTACTTCACAAAAGTAGATCAGACCTAAATTTCTCGACTTATAGTCTAGTATATATGATACAATTGCTTACTTTTTATATTACCAGTACTATATAAATTATTCAGTCAGTGTTTGCCCATTATAGAAATCCATTATTGTACAGCGCCACGGAATATGTTGGCACTTTATAAATCAATAATAATAATAATAATAATTATAAAAACATTCTTCATGACTTACATTCTTGAAGAAAACCTGAAGTCAAAATAAACTTGTGAGATGATTGGGTTTGTTTTACTAAAAGTTAATATAACATAGAACCATATGTCTCAAATTTGTATGTTCTGTTAGGGCTTAATTTTTAAGGTGGCCATACACTTATAGATTTGCAGCAAATTCAATCATCAGATTCCTGTCAGATTCCTATCAGGTCGAATCTGAAAGGAATCTATCTGATGTGTGCTGCACACAAGGAACAGATTTCAGAATGAAATCTATTGAAAAATCAATCGAAATGCATTATTGCACCAGTCAATCCAAAGCAACTCTATGGGCCATGGATCTAAAAATCGGTCAGAGATCGGCCGATCGATCATGCTTCCTGCTGCATCGATTTCTAGCCGATTCGATCAGAGGGGTTGAATCGGCTGTCGATTGATGGCCAATATCGACCAGTGTATGGGCCCTTAAGGACTTAATTATAAACAGCAGCTGTGACAAATCTGATTTGCTGAGCTGAAAAACAAACAAACGCTTTGACTGTTCTAGCACTAGAACCTTATTACAAGCCTTTTCTCGCTTAGATAACACGGTTTTGGCTTCTATTTACATTTCAGGCAATGGTCTGAGCTTCAACAAGCTCATTTGCATAAATTAAAGCTCTAAGGTTTTTTTTCCATTTGCTGTGTTGGAAAACAGAAAATGATTTCAGACAATTTTTGGTAGGTCAAGTACTATATGTACCTATGTTTATCTCATGTCTCATGTCACTTCAGATTAATTTTAACCCCTTCCCGACCGCCTAACGCCGATGGGAAGGAGGTGCTGAAAGAAGCACCTAACGTCGATTGGTGTCAAGTCCTGGAGGCATAGTTTAGGAGGGAACACGCTCGCATGCGCAGCGCGATAGTTCCCTGCAGAGACACAGAGCAGAGCTCTGTGATCAGCCTGCATGCCGCGATCGCAGCTGGCAGACTGTTAGAAAAAAAACACTTTATTTACATTGTACAGCGCTGCGATCTAGCAGCTGTACAGGCGGCAGCCCTGACACGGAACTGTCCCTCTGATTGGCTCACAATTTAAGCCCTCTCATAAGCTGATGCCTATGAGAGGAGAGGAAGTAAACGGATTGCCGTCCAGGGCCAATTTAGGGGGGGAAGGGGGGAGGGAGTGGGACAATAAAGATATAAAACATTTTTTTTTACATTAATAAAAAAAACGAATGATCACAGCAGTGATCAAAGACCACCAAAAGGGACAAGAAAAGGAAGTAAAATTCATTTGGTTACTAATTTGTATGGCCGTGCATTAAGCGGTTAAAGCTGTATAGTGCTGAATTGTGAAAAATCACCTGGTCACTAGGGGGGTATAAACCTGTGGTCCTCAAGAGGTTAAATTTATCACAGATGGCAACATCTTTATTGATGGCAAGGTGCATCACTGTGAAATGTTTTTTGCTGTGAAGTGAGCAGAGACAACACCTGATCTACCAAAATGCTTTGGCCAGAATGCTCTGTGACATCATAACGTAGGCTAAGCATCACTGGGAGGACATGGCTACATACCAATATATTGCAATATAAAGGGAGTGTTTCTGATGCTGAAACCATGATAATTAACATAAAATTAGGTCTCCTGAATAGTGCATTACATTGTTTAAGTTGGTAACCCTTAATATTTAAAGGACCTGATATTGTTGACCATACAGACTTACTAAAGAGAATAGGGGCCTCTTATTCCATGGGGGTACCATTTTTTTAGAATGTCTTCTCTCTTGTCAGCTTCACCATTCTCCACTCCACCTCATCTTATGATCTTGAGAATCAATGCAACTTGGCTAGACCCTCTCTCCCTGCTGATTGACATCTATGGAGCTCTCAGTCCAATCTGTGCCTCTACTATGGAACCTCTGGACACTTTGAACCTGCCCAGTGAGACCTATGGGTAAGGAAGACAACTGACGCAATGATGTATCTAACAACCTTATGCCTTCAGATGCTCATATCCCCCCTCCTTTATCCATGCAGGGTACAAGTAGAATAAAGGAGGTTCCTATCCTACTCTTCCTAAACAACCATGTCCACTCGTGTGCTGTACATTCCAGGCCCTCAATATCTCATTGGCCAACAAATCCAATTTTAAAATATGACCCATTACTCTCTTGACTTCAATTTCTGTAAACCACAAACAGTGCCTAAGTAGTGGTGGGATTTTACCATGAAAATTCACAAAACAATTGTTTGCGGGAAGCTCAATTGTCTTTAAATTGCAGAAAATCTTAAAACAACTCAAACTACTCAAGCCTCAAGGTCGGCATGACAGCTGGTCAGGAAATTAAAAGATTTTCAAAAATGGACATTTGCATTTTCATATTGCTCTCACTTCAGGTCTTCTTTAAAGAGTAAGGCCCAGTGCACATCGAGCGGGTTTTGATGTGATCCGCCGGCCGCATCCGCCTGTCAAACCGCTTGGTTAATGTATCTCAATGAGATGGTGCACACCAGCGGTTTAAGAATTGTAGCAAACGGGCCTCCTGCTGCACGTTTGCGGTTTGCAGAAGCGTTTCTGCCTCAATGTTAAGGATAGGAAAAACGCAAACCGCTCTGAAAAACGCTACTTCAGAGCGGTTTGCCAGGCGTTTTTGTTACAGAAGCTGTTCAGTACAGCTTTTCCTGTAACAATTTGTGTAATCTGCTACACAAAAACGCAGCCAAAACCGCTAGGCATGTTTAGAAATCCGCTCTAAACATGCCTAGAAACGCTCTGAAATCTGCTCCCAAAACCACGAGCGTTTTGCAGATCTGCTAGCGGTTTTGGTGTGCACTGGGCCTTATTCTTTATCATGCTCACATGATACATTTATTTTACTTACTGTGGTATTTTTCTGTACATGTGCTACATTACAAACAAGCAGAAAGCTCAAGTTTCCTCAAACAAAAAAAAGAGCATTTATAAATTAAACGTTGTATACTTTAGAATGAAATTACACCCTTTAAACTGTTTCCAAGTAAGACTGAGGTGAAACAGAACAAAAATTAACCAATTTGCAGTCCTCATTTGTAAAACCGATGTATATAGAAAGAATGCTAAAAGCCAAGTTTTTATCTCACATTTAAAGAAAGAATAATACGTAGGAAACAACTGTGTAATTGCTACGAATGAGGGATATTGTGAATGAAATGCTGCTCTTTATAAAAAACAAACAAAAAAAAAACAGGACATTTTTGAAGGCGAATGTAATTCTTTCAAAAGGTATGGTGTAATAGTGTTTCCTAGAAAAATGAAATTGCCTGCAAAGTCAATTGATTTTAATTTTCTTCTTGTGTAAAAACTGAATCTAATTTATTCTATTTTGTATCAACAACAGATTAGAAAAGTTATGTTCCCAACCAAAAACAACCATAGCTGGAGATGTAATAAGAAGATAGGATCTCTAGTTCATATTTTTTGCCACTGTGTTATGCTAAGGGTTTTTTTGGGGAAAAAAATCTAACTCTTTATTATAAGATGCATTGATTTCAAGTTTAAACTAAATGACAGAAAGCAGAGAATTTGGGCTATACAATAATGTTCATGGTAAAAAAAAATCTATATTAGAAAGATGGAATATGCAGGATGTATCTAAAATGAGAGAAATACAGTTTCAAAGCTTTTGTTTTTATATAGAATGCAGAGACGGTAGATCCTCCACACTCAATAAGCATAACAGAAGAAATGCTTTGGAAGTGGGTATCAAGTACTGACAGTGCACAAGGGCAGATTTCATTTTTCTCCCTTTCCATAGGTGAGGTGAGAAGAGTGGGGACTATAGAGAACCACCGTCACCAGAATGCTGAATCACAGCATTATGAATAGCAGGAAGTGAGAGTGTTTTTTGTTTACAATGAATGATCACTCATTTGATTGGCTTTGGGAACATGTGTGCCCATTCACCAATCTGTGTACTACTGCACGTCGCCTCGGCGTGCTCCCTGCTCTTCAACACAGAGAGCCGATATATGTGTGTGTATATATATATATATATATATATATATATATATATATATATATATATATATACACATACACATATATATATATATATATGTGTGTGTGTGTGTGTGTGTGTGTGTATGTATAGATATAGATATATATGTGTGTATATGTATATATATATATATATATATATATATGTGTGTGTGTATATGTATATATATATATATATATATATATATATATATATATATATATATATATACACACACACATACATATTATATATATATATATATATATATATATATATATATATATATATTTATATTATTTATTACATTTATATAGCGCCAACATATTACGCAGCGCTGTACAATAAATAGGATTACAGACAATGATAACAGGGTTGACAGAACAATACAGGTAACAGACCATAGATACAACAATACAGGTAATAGCAATAAGATACACAACACAATGCGGATAATAGTACAATGCCAGATCATAAACTGGAATGGTAGTGGTAAAAAATTACCAGTTCCAAATTCTGGGTAAAGTGCACACAATCAAGTATAATACACAAGGGGAGAGGGCCCTGCCAAAGGCTTACAATCTAGAGGGAAGGGCTGGTGACACAAAAGTAGGGGGTGCATCAAGAAGTTATTGGCAGAAAGGATTAGGGTATATATATATACACATATATACACATATATACATATATATATATACACACACATATATATATATATATATATATATATATATATATATATATATATATATATATATATATACATACACACACGTACATACCAGTATTTGTATCATCAAGCAACGCATTTGTTAATTAATCTGGAAAAAAAAAAAAAATACTACTTTTATTTCTGTTACTGTGAACTGGTAAAGAGGTCCTTTGGAGTCCCTTTAAAAAGTTTAAAATTTTCAATAGTTAAATCTGCTTTTAATGCATTTTATTCCTTCTGTACTAAGTGCATAACTAGTGACTTGCTACATCTCTAGACAGACAATTGTATTGCAGTGTCTGGAATTAATTCTTGTCAAGCAACATTTTATAAATCAAAGAAATAAAATGTCAGCCAAGGCATCCAAGTTCACACTCACTCCATTACAGGCTTTTGTTTAAACAAAGGACTTTAAACAAAAAAGGCTTTTAATGAAAATATGCAATTTTTAATTAGTGACTCCCTAAGCAGTTAACATTAAAAAGCCCCAGTATATATTTGGTAGTGGTAATAAAGTACCCTTGAAGAATATCAAAGTGAGTGATATTTATGTATCTGTGACTGATTTTCCTTTGGTTTTAAAATTAAACTTTTAGTTCTAAAAGAAAATTATATTGAAAATACAATTTAAAAACCTGGTAATTTATGGCACTATTAAAAGCTTCCAGAAATAGTCTGGTAGACCCTCACAAGGACGATTTGAACACATTACATGAATGTGGGTTTATTATTAAAATAGTATTTTTGTAGGTTTTATACAAATATATTTGATTATATAAACAATGCTTCATATTTAAACTCTATGTAATTATTTTTCTTTTTTTTTAAGTGCTGAATTCCATTGAAGTTTAAACACCATTTTATCAATAATTTATCGGCTGTAAAAAAAGAAAAAAAAAAGAAATTTTTTTAGAAAGAAGCATTCCAAAGGTCTTCCGCAATCTCTCATAAAGAACATGTGTATGAAATCATAAACAACATTAAATTGAACTTGACTGTGTCCGATTTCCTAATCCCCCATGTTTCTCAGCACTTTTGTGCTTACTGGAATTACCTTTCCATGGAAGGTATGGCCTTTTCCTGATTTAACTGTTAAAGGGAACCAGAGAGGAATGGGTCGTTAAAAACAGAAACAGCTTTTATACATACCTGGGGCTTCTTCCAGCCCCATAAGCCTGGATCGCTCCCACCCGTGTGTATGGGGCTGGAGGAAGCCCCAGGTATGTATAAAACCTTTTTCTGATCCTATCTGGTTCCCTTTAAAGAGGAACTGAACCAAAGAAAAGTCACTAAATTGAGCCTCCTTATCCCTTTGAAATGAATGATTAGACACAAAACACTTGTGAAGGGCAATATAAAAGTAGATATATTTGTGCAATACAACTATGAATAAAAGAGAATGGCAGGCTCCATCTTGCAACTCTCTCCCTCCATTTTGCAGCTCTCACTCCATGGGAGGTGCAGAGTCTGATTCTGTAGGCGGTGTTACAGTTGGAGTTAGACATGTCCATTCATCCCCACAGAATGAGATTTGCAGCCCAGTGTCATGAGGTCATCATCAGTCGCCCTGTTACAGGAAAGTGACAGCTGTGGCTTCTGCTGCTGCCCTGCACTATACTGGCACATGGCTTGATAAAGTATTGTTATTTTTTCTCTAACTATGCCTCCTGCAGTGTGAGATCGTCTGCTTGTCATCCTGTAGCTCTCCCCATTTATTTATACACACTTATATACTTCACTCTTTATAGAACTGACCAAATGTCCACTAAAAAAAATGACAGGCACGCATATGCTTCACTGATATTACTTCACTCTTGCTAATTTCAGGAAAACAATTTTTTTGCCAAAAAACAACCCTTTTAGAGACACAATCGCCCCCTCTCGCTATCAATTCACATACTTAAACCCTAAGAGAGGTTTGGCACTTCACAGTGTAAAAAAGACTGAAGAGGTTTTTCCCAAAAATCATAAATATATATGCTTCACTGTTAATGCCTCACTCTTTATAAAACTGACCAAATGTCCACTAAAAAAATATGACAGGCACGCATATGCTTCACTGTTATTATTTCACTCTTGTTAATTTCAGGAAAAACTTTTTTTTTTTTGTCAAAAAGCAACCCACAATCTCCCCCTCTCGCTATTAGTTCACATACACACTAATAGAGGTTTGGCGCTTCACAGTGTAAAAAGGACTGTTATATTTTTTTATTGGATATTTGTTTACTTTTATATAGAGTGAAGCATTAACAGTGAAGCATATATATGTAGTCATGTTTTTCTTGGAAAAACTTGTTCAGTCCTTTTTACACTGTGAAGCTCTTCATTGATATTACTGCACTCTTGCTAATTTCAGTAAAAACATTTTTTTGCCAAAAAGCAACCCTTTTAGATACACAATGTGCTTGATTCACAAAGCCGTGCTAACTGTTTAGCACGAGCGTGCTAAACAGTTAGCACGTGAAGTGCCGCACACGAACTTTTGCGCGCTCAAAGTGCCACGATCGCAGACTAAAGTCCGGGTTATCGCACGCAAATGTCCGCGATCGCGGCACTTCACGTGCTAACTGTTTAGCACGCCCGTGCTAAACAGTTAGCACGGCTTTGTGAATCAAGCCCAATGTCCCCCTCTCGTTATCAGTTCACATACATAGAGAGGTTTGGTGCTTCACAGTGTAAGTAGGACTGTTATATGTTTTTAGTGGACATTTGTTTCGTTTTATATAGAGTGAAGCATTAACAGTGAAGCATATTAATGTATTCATTTTTTTCCAGGGAAAAACTTGTTCAGTCCTTTTTACACTGTGAAGCACTATAAGCGCTTTTATGAGCACTTTTTAGCCATCAGAACTTTCTGAAAGCTTTTTAAAAAGGGCTCCCATCGACTTACATTAAAATCGCGATTGCGGTAAAATCACTCAGAAAAGCGCTTATAGTGTGTCTGAGCCCTTATGCAGAGAAGGGGAGAAATGGTGAGGAGAGAAAAGCTGAAAGAGAAGGAAAAAGATAGTTAAGTGACAAGACAATATGCTCTGTACAGCACTGCGAAAGATGGCGCTATATAAATCCTATATAATAATAGGCAACTGTCCCTGCGTACAGCAGGGACAGTTGTCTCTGTGTAGCTGGGTCCGTGCTTTTTGCTACTGCACATGTGCGCAGCATGGACCCAGCCTCTCACACACAGGAGGACGGGGCCAGGGAGCCGAGCGGGCGGCGTGTGAGCGGACGGCCGGATGTACGACGGGTGAGCGGGCGGCCATGTGTGGCTGGGTTAGCGGGCGGCGAACACGCGCGGTGAAAAACAGACCTAGAGCCCGTTTTTAAACCAAGAGTACTTCTGAGCGGTTTTCAAATCGACAGTGATTTGAAAAGCGCTTGGCTAATGTTACCCTATGACTGTGTTCTCACAGTAGCGTAGTGATTTTTTTTAAAAAACGCAAACACACTGCATGTAGCATTTTTTGGAGCGATTCATTCAAAAATCGCTCTAAAAATCGCACTCACAAATTGCTAGCGATTGCTATTGTGATTTTGGCGTGCTCTAGTCCAGAAAGAAGAGATATAGGGAGAAATTGAGAATAGCCTGAGATGGAGCAGAGATCTTATCTGTATTGCAGACCCACATCATACAGAGGCTACTTGCCTGTAATGTGACTCCCTGCCAGTTACTCACAGAAGTCAGAAAGCAGCCCTCCTGAAGTCTAGGGACTGTCAAAAACTTTTCAATTTGTTTAACACCTTATCCAAACATGCAGTCATTATAACAATGGGGAGAGACCAGTTAGATTTTTGCCCATGGACCCTCCATGCACAGCTCTCCATCATGCTGCCCTCTAAATGCACTTTTATCAGCTAGCCTGGTGTTTCCCATTGCCTTACAACAAAGTTAAGTTTCTACAGTCCCTCAGCTGGCTCTCAGGATTCTCTTTTCAGTGCCTCCTGATGACTCACTGTGTTAACAAACAAAGCTGCAGGGAATTTGCATAAGCAGTAGAAAGTCTCTCATTGAGCTCAGGGAGCCTTGCCATGGCAGAGTAAGTCACAGAGGGTGTGGCTTATCAATATAATTGTATATTATAGTTTATTCACATATTTTTGTACATATATTGTACTGTTTTTGCCTACAATTTTTAACATGGATTGCAATGCTCTGTTTTCATATTCTGAGTTCAGTTCCTCTTTAAGATGGCTGTTTTTGATGAAAAATTTCCAGCTCTCCTATTCAATACATTTTTTTAAAACAATGTAATTATTAATGACAACTGACAGTAAATAAAAATGCAATGATGTAACTGAATTAAAAGTGCCATTGCCCAACCACAACTGATATTTAGGGGTTCAGATTAGTGTTAGGCATAGGTTAAAGATTTAAAGAGACACTGAAGCGAAAAAAAAGTTATGATATTATGATTTGTATGTGTAGTACAGCTAATAAATAAAACATTAAGATCAGATACATCAGTCTAATTGTTTCCAGTACAGGAAGAGTTGAGAAACTCCAGTTGTTATCTCTATGCAAACAAGCCATTAAGCTCTCTGACTTAGGCCACATACAGACATCAGACTATAGTCTTTGGAAACTGAAAGATCACAGACCAATCTTACCACCCTTCATGTAGTATGAGAGCCATACTCTACACAGTCTTTTCTATGGAGCTGAACTCCACATCAGAAAAAAATCTTTGCAAGATGCTGCACACACAGATGCTGTACAGACACAAAAGATCAGTATCTGCAAAAGATCTGTTCCTGCCAAAAATCCATTCCTGCAAATTGCAATGATAGTCTATGAGATCTGCAGATCTTCATACACACATGATTTAACTGACATTCATCTGCAGATCAGATCCACCAGGATGGATTTTCAGATCTGCAGATCTGCAGATGAATGTCAGTTAAATCATGTGTGTATGATGATCTGCAGATCTCATAGACTATCATTGCAATTTGCAGGAATGGATTTTTGGCAGGAACAGATCTTTTGCAGATACTGATCTTTTGTGTCTGTACAGCATCTGTGTGTGCAGCATCTTGCAAAGATTTTATTCTGATGTGGAGTTCAGCTCCATAGAAAAGACTGTGTAGAGTATGGCTCTCATACTACATGAAGGGTGGTAAGATTGGTCTGTGATCTTTCAGTTTCCAAAGACTATGGTCTGATGTCTGTATGTGGCCTAGTTAGTCCTGGAGAGGGCTGTTATCTGACTTTTATTATCTCAACTGTTCCTGGACTATTTACTTTTCCTCTGCCAGAGGAGATGTCATTACTTCACAGACTGCTCTGAAAGAATCATTTTGAATGCTGAGTGTTGTGAAATCTGCACATATTATAGAATAATGCAATGTTACAAAAAACACTATATACCTGAAAATAAAAGTATGAGAATATTTTCTTTGCTGCTAATCTTCTAGTAATTATTCATAGTACACAACCAATTTATTATATCATATATTTTTTTTCGCTTCAGTGTCTCTTTAAGTATAGAATTATGTTTTTGCGAGGTTGACAGGTACGTTGAAAGATGGTGTTAGGTTTAGGCTAGTGTGCTAAACTGCAAATTGGGAGAATGTTTATTTTGAAGCCACCAGCAAATACGAGAGGAGAAAGTAGTTGGAGTAAAGAGATTATGATAGGTTAATGTAAGGCACTTTTGGGATGATAGCTCTAGGTTAGGAGGCAAAGGAACCTGTCTCCCTTTAAAAATGTAATCATGCGCAGAGTTCTATTTTTTTTTTTTTGCCACACACAACACCTAGACAGTCAGTCAGTTAATTGTTATAACTCTGCCTCCAGTAACTACATGCTTTCCTCAGAAGCCAAAAGATCAGCATGACAGGCAGCATGGCAGTATTGAGATTCCTCTCACTTCAAATTTCATATGTTGCCAATACACTGCAAAGATACCTCAGATGTCTGTGATGCCAAGCGAGACCTGTAAGACCAGTGCATTCCTCCTCCATCCTTATGTGCGATTGCTCTTTTTACCGAGGTGTTCAATTTAGATCCCGATGTTTGGTGTTGCTTAGACATTTCACTACGCTGCCTAGGTCTGACATCTGTTTTTACATGCTATTTGTATGCCTAACCCTAAGGACCCCATTGATGCCTAATCCGAAAGGCTGCCCCTCCCAGAATGCCTAACCGTACGCACCCCCTGGTGATCCCTAAAATTTGGGCACCACCAGAGTCTACTCAGATGCTGTTAAAATAAGTCCCTATGGCGGCACCTAGATTACCCAGGCGCCTCTGGCATCCAAATTAACTGCTTTGCCTTACACAGTGTAGCTTCTTGGTCGAGAAAGCACAGAAAGATTGCATCAGCCAAATTCCCTCTAGCATGAATCTAGCAAGGATTTGGCCGGTGCCAAAACCACAACAAATGAGGGTTTCCTCATTAATAATATTTGCTCCAACTGAATAAAAAGCACCTAGTTTCCTTTTATGCCTATGAACTGGCTGGGGATAGTGTTACAGAAATGCAAGAAATAAAACTACTTAATAATCAAGTACGATACTTTAAAGAGAATCTGTACTCTAAAATTCTTACAATAAAAAGCATACCATTCTATTAAGTTCTCCTGGGCTCCTTTTTGCTGTTTCTGCCACTCCCTGCTGCAATCCTGGCCTGTAATTTCCAGTTTTTACAAACAAAAAACATGGCTGCTAACCAGCACGTGATAGGCAGAGAGAAGCTCAGTCTGTGACTCATACAGAGCCTGGAGGGGGTGTGGAGAGGGTGTGTATAACTTCTACCTATCACAGCAGAGCAGCACATTCCTGCCTGAGCCGACAAAGGAAAGATTAGATTATATAACAGAGATAATACAGCCACTGTGCAACTAGGAAAGGCTGCAGTAAGATAGACCACATTAGAACAGGTATAGGAACTTATGGGATAGAAGAAATAAGGCTGAACATTTTGTTACAGAGTCTCTAAAGGAAACCGGTAATGTCCCTTAAAAAAAGAAAGTTCCACTTACCTTGCCTCCATGTGCCTGCGCCGTCTCTGAACGATCCGTCACCATGGCCCAGTTTTGCTACCGCAAGTCGACAGCCACTGCACCTGAGCGGCCCTGGCCATGCACATTCTCATTCCCCTCACTAAGAGCATCCTGCACAGGCGCAGTACCACGAATGAGGGCGTGCGCGGCCATCGACTTGCAAGTCGGCGGGAACGAAATTGAGCTGCAGAGGGGGACTGGAGGATCATTCAGAGACAGTGCAGGCACAGGGAGGCTGCAAGGGGTTGGCAGAAAACCCAGGTAAGTGAAACTTTTTTTGGGGGGGGGGGGGGGGGGAGACATTACATGTTTCCGGGTGACCAGTCCAGTGCTTAAAACAAGAGAGGAGGTTTAAAAAAAACAAAACAAAAACCGCTGTTCAGTTTGCTAATTTGTCAACACCAATAATATGATGCTGACTCATGCAAAGTGATTCATCATCAGAATGTGTTTAGACAGGCTGCTAGTGTTGGAGCACAGTCATAATTATGGTATGGCTAAATTTCTCTGACAAAATGGAAAAGGTATCAGCTTATAAATCTAACATAAATCTGCATGTAAAGGGGTGTTAAACATCACTTGGAAAAATTGGGAGTAAATAGAAGTTAAGATTTCCATGCCTGTCAATACCACAGGCTGTAGATTACATTCACCAGGGATGTCATCACATTACAAGTTCTTCCAGAATCACATCATAAAACGTCTGCTATTACTAACAGTGTAAACTAGATAATATAAATGACAGCAATATGTCTTGAATTATATTTGTGATAAAACAATGTTCTGCACTTCTATCAGTCTGGAATATTTAGTATGTAGTAATCAATGTTATACTATTGCAAAATTTAGCCCAGAGACCTGCTCTACCGTAAGCATGGCACCATGAATCTAACCGCACCTGTAAAAAAAAATCCTAAAAAAAAAAATAAAATGAAAAAAATTGTATTAAAGCACACCTGATATGTAAAAAAAAAAAAAAACCCTACCTGAGGTTTCCTCCAGTCCCCGATAGTCTTTTAGGTCCCTCTAGGTCTTACGGGTCCCCTCTGGTGTGCCAATGTCCCCCTCAGAAGCATCTCTGACTAGTCTAGTCGCAGGCTACTGCACATGCCACCTCCTTGATTATTATTATTTAGTATTTATATAGCGCCAACATCTTCTGTGCATGGTGTAGTGCTAATCACTACGCCACCATACTGCCCATCATGCCCTTGTTCCCTGGAGCATTCTGTGCATGCGCGATTCACAAAAGAAGCCTACCATGCACATGCAGAACAGCAACTGGAGCGGGATTAAGGAGGCGTGTGGAACTGTACACATTGTATTGTGTGAACCCAGCCACAGAAAACGCATACAGAACTGATAGAACAGGACTGGAACTGTATGTGTAAATCCAGCCAAAAGGAAACGGATACAAAACTGATACAAACTGATAGAACTCGAACACTACTATACACATTTGGTGTGAACCTAGTTAGGTGTAGATCTGCGGAATCCACAAGTTAACGATTGCAGTAACGCACCTGTTGAAGGGGATTACCACAAAACATGTCGTGTATTGCTGAGATTTGATAAACGCAAGTTTAACCACTTTACCCCCCAGTGCTAAATTTCTCCGTCCCTCTGCGCACTGCTTCACCCCCAGGGACGGAGAAAGGCGCACTTATTTGTTTACTGGCTGGGAGTGGGCGGGGACCTCGCGCGCACACTCCAGCCAGCCAGCACAGCAGGTGACTAATTGGATGTTAGGAACAAGCGTTCCTAAATCCAATTAGACGCGCCGATTGCGGACACAATGGAGGCTGCTTCAAACAGAAGCAGTCTCCATTGATAACAAATGAATGTAAACAAACGTGTAGCGCGCGATCGCGCGCCCCCGCGACCCGCGCACGCGCACACACCCCCGCTCTGCAGTGCAATGATTGGTTATGGGGACCCCAGTCCCCAATAACCAATCATATCACAGTAAAAAATGAATGGAAGCAGCGCTGCAATGTACAAATTGCGCTGGTGCTTCAGGGGTAAAACCCCTCCGTTGTGAAGTGGTTAAAAGCCAATGGAGTGCCTCCTTCATATTCATGGGTAGCTCTGTGGAATGTTTGTTTGTTCTGAAACCAGTGAAAATGTATGGTTTCCCAGAATGCTCTGGGAGGAAAATTCTGCATAGCTAAATAGCCTAGGTTAAAGGGAACCTAAACTGAGAAGGATATGGATTTTTTCCTTTCAAAATTATACCAGTTGCCTGTCTCTCCTGCAGATCCTGTGTTTCTAATACTTTTAGCCTCAGCACCTGAACAAGCATACAGATCCGGTGCTCTGACTGAAGTCAGACTGGATTCACTGCGTGCTTGTTTCAGGTGTGTGATCCAGCCACTACTGCCCCAAAGAGATCAGCAGGACTGACAAGCAACTGGTATTGTTTAAAAGGAAACATCGCTATCCCTCTCAGTTAAGGTTCTCTTTAAGCATCACTGGGAGGGTGGGGCTACATACCAATATACAGCAATATATAGGTATAGTAAGTGTTTCAGATACTGAAACCAGTACATACTGTATATTATAAAAGTGGGTATCCTGAATAATAAACTGCTTGCTACTATATGTCACTACAGTGCTTCTCTACTGTATTAGAAAGTGTTTTGATTATATTCTGAAATGATTTAGACGCACAGACAGAATATAACAGAGTTAAGCTTGGTACACACATCCAATATTGATTGACCAATCTGACCACTTCCATGTAGTATGAGAGAGCTTACCTGCCCAATCTGTTCATGGCATTAAAGAGAATCTGTATTGTTAAAAATCGCACAAAAGTAAACATACCAGTGCGTTAGGGGACATCTCCTATTACCCTCTGACACAATTTCGCCGCTCCTCGCCGCATTAAAAGTGGTTAAAAACAGTTTTAAAAAGTTTGTTTATAAACAAACAAAATGGCCACCAAAACAGGAAGTAGGTTGATGTACAGTATGTCCACACATAGAAAATACATTCATACACAATCAGGCTGTATACACCCTTCCTTTTGAATCTCAAGAGATCATTTGTGTGTTTCTTTCCCCCTGCAGCTATCTTCCACTGAAGTGTCAGGCTGTTTCTTCCTGCAGAGTGCAGACAGCTCTGCATGTATGTAATTCCTCAGTATGTAAAAAGCCCAGCCAGCTCAGAGGAGGATTTATCCAGCTTGTAAAAGATAAGAGAGAAGCTGTCCTAATCTAAATAATACACAGGCAGTGTGCAGAGAGGGGCCTGGAAGGGGGAGTTCATAGCAGAACCACAACACTGAAGAACTTGGCAGCCTTCCAGACACAGGCTGACAAGTCTGACAAGAGAGAGATAAGTTGATTTATTACAGAGATGGTGATAGTTGAACGTGCTGCAGTAAGCCAGAACACATTAGAATAGCTTTTGGAACTTGTAGGATGATAAAAAACAGGATGCAATTTTTGTTACGGAGCCTCTTTAAAAATCTGTTGGCCCTCATACTACACGGAGGAGGAAAAATTAGACAATTATCCTATCTCAGGCCTGGTGCACACCTTTAACCACTTTCCGACCGCGTCACGCCGATGGGCGTGGCCGTGGCGGCAGCCCCAGGACCGCCTAAAGTCCTGGGGCTCTGTTTTGCAGGAGATCGCGCGCATCTCCTGCTTGGGGGGCGGAGCTCCGCCCCGCCTTCAGTCTCCGAGCGGCTATTGCCGCTCGGGAGACTGTTAGACGGCGTGATCGCCGTCTATTTACTCTGTGCACTGTGCTACGATCAGCAGCAGCGCTGCACTGGGGACAGCCGTGTGACACGGCTGTCCCCCTGGGGGACAAGAGAGCGATCGGCTCTCATAGGCAGAAGCCTATGACAGCTGATCGCCGTAATTGGCCGGCTGTGGGGAGAGAGGAAGGGAAGGGATTTAAAGCAAGTTTTTTTTTAAAGCTGCAACAAAAATATTGATTAAAAAAAATAAACATGGGGGGAGCGATCAGACCCCACCAACAGAGAGCTCTGTTGGTGAGGAGAAATGGGGGGGGGGGGGGAATCACTTGTGTGCTGTGTTGTGCGGCCCTGCAGCTTGGCCTTAAAGCTGCAGTGGCCAATTTCACTAACAGTGGCCTGGTCACTAGGGGGGTTTAGCCCTGCAGTCCTCAAGAGGTTAACTATGAGTGGATATAATAAAACGTATAACCTTGCGCACAACTAAGTTTTATGACAATGATAGAGTATTCCACCTGTCACCAAGAACAGCAATATACATGAAGCAGTATAAATCAATTTCCAGCCATATATGTAAGTGATATCACAGCACATTACTTCAGAGGAATGATAATGACACATCATCACGCAACTTTGCCATTACAAACACTACGTTTATTCAAATATTGCACTCTCGTTATCCTGAAGTGTTATAAAGCATCAAGTTTTAACAGCGGGCTCTCCCCCGCACAGTCTCCCAGTATGACCACTGAAGTCCTGCTCCACGCCGCCTGCTCTTGCTTCACTCGCTTCTCTAGTTTGTGGATATCGACGCTAGAGACTCTGCACAAACTAGAGAAGTGAGTGAAGCAAGAGTGGGCTGTGTGGAGCAGGACTTCGGCGGTCATACCGGGAGACTGTGCGGGGGAGAGCCCGCTGTTAAAAAAAGATGCTTTATAATGCTTCAGGTTAACGTGAATGCAATATTTGAATAAACTTAGTGTTTGTAATGGCAAAGTTGCCTGATGATGTGTCATTATCATTCCTCTGAGGTAAAGTGCTGATGAGTGCATAAATAAGAGGTGGAAGGAAGGTGTCTGGTCGAGAGGCGATGGGAGCCCACTGAATTCCCCACATGCGAGATCAGACCACTGTAGTAATGGTCTGTAGAGATGTAGCGAACGGTTCCAGGCGAACTTTGGTAGTTCGCGTTCGCCTACACCAGGCGAACTTTTGTGGAAGTTTGATTCACCCCATAATGCACTATGAGGCACTATGACCCTCTGCATCACAGTCAGCAGGCACATTGTAGCCAATCAGGCTACACTTAGCCCTGGAGCCCCACCCCCACTTATAAAAGGCAGGCTCCCCGGCCATTACACTCACTCGTGCCTACTGCAAATAGACAGACTAGGGAGAGCTGCTGCAGATTGTTCTCCTAGGGAAAGATTAGTTAGGTTCTTGGCTGCTTAGCTTGCTCCTGGCTGATTATTATTGCTTTTATAGCACCCTTCAACAGCTCTTTTCAGAGCTAATCCTGTACTTTTTTTTTCTGTGTGTCAAACTGACACTTTTGTTGCATGCAACATAGTGTGTGTGTCACTGCCAGCACATTCAGTGACTACCTGTGTGTGTGACAGGGAGCTGCACATTGTACTACCCAGTACTGCATATACCCAGTACCTGTTGTGTTTACTTAACCCACCTCATTACTGCATATACCTAGCTTTGTGTTGAGTGAACCCAGCTCACTGCATCTAACTACCTGTTGTGTTGAGTGAACCCACCTCACTGCATATAACTACCTTTATTGTTGAGTGAGCCCACCTCACTGCATCTAACTACCTTTACTGTTCAGTGAACCCTCCTCACTGCATATAACTACCTTTACTGTTCAGTGAACCCACCTCACTGCATCTGACTACCTTTATTGTTGAGTGAACCCACCTCACTGCATATAACTACCTTTACTGTTCAGTGAACCCACCTCACTGCATCTAACTACCTTTATTGTTGAGTGAACCCACCTCACTGCATATATGTAATGGATCGCGGAAACACCGCCACGCGGACCGACAGCGGGGCGGCTGTTTCCTCGTTCAGACTGGCGGTTTCCGCACAGCAGCATGCGTCTGGTTTGTCTGAGCCTAGTAGTGCACACAGATGAGGTAGGACCTTTATGCCAATAGGAGAGGGATGAGCTGATCAGGACGATCAGCTGATCCCAGGGCAGTAGGTGATTAGCTGAGTGGGACTGGGCGGCGCTGAGGAGCGCTGCACTATATATACTTCTTGCCTGTCAGTTGCTGGTTGTCTGCTGTTGCGAATACTAACGTGTGAGCACTCAGACCAGTCAGATCTCACAGTATGTTAGGACCAGGAGGACCTGGGAATTCACACTTAGCCAGATTACGTTTGTGTTATATGTTAGACCAGTTCCAGGGTGTTGTGACCACGGACCTCACACCCAAGCTTAGGGATACTGTGTCATTGCCATGTTATCATTTAGACCAGTTCCAGGGTGTTGTGACCAAGAACCACACACAAGCTTAGGAACACTGTGCTATTACTGCGTTATACTCTAGACTAGGTCCAGGGTGTCGAGACCAAGGAACGCACACCCCAGTCTAAGATTTTGTTGTACTTATATGTTGTGACCATTTGCTCTGTCGACCTTTCTCTTGCTTTCTGATTCGGTACCTCTGCATATCTGCCCACCTGTTGCCAGACCCTGCTTGTACCCGGTTACCGGGTCTCTCTCTGTACCTGATCTGCTTGTGTGTTGCCGACCTGGCCTGCCCGACCATCCAAGCTGTCACTCTCCCTGAGTGCTCAGTCTAACTGTACTAGCAGTAACACCATTCCACCAGGTGTCATATCCTTATCCCTGGTTACCAGGTCTTCACTATCTAGGAGATAGTTTCTGCACTGCCCAGGGCCACCTGCCCCTCAGGTGGCTCTTGGCCGAGCCGTTTACATCTCCCGCTCCTCGGGCGGCAGCCTTCAGTTTCATCTAGTACTTTACTCATTAGGTGTCCAGAGGTTAGTCATACTTGTATTATTGGTGATTCTGCAGATCATCCATACTCAAGTATACATCTGTATTGCTGATGATTCTGCAGATCATCAACAATCAGATTCTCTCTGGGTGCTGACACCAATCATTACAATATAACTACTTTTACTGTTCAGTGAACCCACCTCACTGCATATAACTACCTTTGTGTTGAGTGAACTCACCTCACTGCATATACCTAGCATCCCCCGAGATGGACAAACCAAGTAGAGGAAGAGGTAGAGGCAGACCCTGAGGAAGGCCACCTGGCACCGGCAGGTCTGTGCGAGGTGGTGTTGCTGTGATTTTGTGCGGACCTGGCCCAAAGTACAGTGCTCAGAAGAAGGCATGTGCCATCACTTCCCAAAATTGTGAGGACGTGGTTGAGTATTTAACACAGAACACCTCATCTCCCGCAGCCAGTGCCACCAGCGCTAGTACAAGCACCACATCCGCTGCATTTGACACTTCGCAGGAGTTATTTGGTGGTGGTGGTGAAATCACTGATTCACAGCCACTACTGCAACAACAAGAAGAAGGCGCAGGTACACCACCTCATACGTCTGAGTTAGGTGGCGATAGTATGGACGGAACGTGTGAGGAGGGGGATGATGAACCACCTGATGTTGGTGCAGTTGTGGAGGTGTCTGAGGAAAGCGAAGCTGGGCAGGAGGATTATGATGACAATTATACGGATGCCACTTATGTTCCCAATAGAGGAGATAACCAGGGGGACAGTTCAGAGGGGGAGTCAGAGAGGAGTAGGAGGAGACGAGTCCATGATAGAAGCAGAGAAAATTTTTTAACATGTGTGTCTCAGATCGGAGCAAAGCCACCTGTTGTCTCTGCCAGCAAAAATTGAGACGTGGAAAGGCCAACTCTCACGTAGGGACAAGTGCCTTACGAAGGCACCTGGTGAAAAGGCACAAACAGCTATGGCAAGAACACCTGAGGAAAAGCAGCACCCAAAAGACAAGCCACCCTCCTTCTCCTCTTCCTCCTTCAGGTGCATCATCTTCTTCAGCCGCTTTCTCCCTTGCACCTTCACACCCACCCTCCTCCACACCGACTCTGCCCTTGAGCGGTTCCTTCTCCTCTGCCCACAGCAGTAGCCAGCTGTCCGTAAAGGAAGTATTTGAGCATATGAAGCAAATGTTTGCCAGTCACCCTCTTGCCCGGCGTCTGACAGCTGGCGTGGCGGAACTATTAGCTCGCCAGCTATTACCATACAAGCTGGTGGAGTCAGAGGCTTTCCGTAAATTTGTGGCCATTGGGACACGCATTGGAAGATACCAGGCCGAAATTGTTTCCACACAAAAGGCCATACCCAAACTGTACCGTGCAGTTGAGAGGCAAGTGGTGTCATCTATTGCGAAGAGCGTTGGGTCAAGGGTCCACCTGACCATGGATGCCTGGTCTGCCAAGCACGGGCAGGGCCGCTACATTACGTACACAGCCCAATGGGTCAACCTGGTGACCGATGGCAGCAAGCAGGGAGTACGTGGCTGCGCAGCGGACCAACTCCACGGCTTGCAGTCAGGCCTCCTGCCACCTCCTCTACGCCTGCTACATCCTCTGCGCTGTCGTCATCCTCCTCCTCCTCCTTGGCTGGTGCCGCAATCTCCTCTCCAGCTACACAGCCCCCGTACTCCAGGGCCTATGCTGCATGCCAGGTATGACTGTGTCACACAGTCATAGACATGTCTTGCCTCAAAGCGGAGAGTCACACTGGAGCAGCTCTCCTGACTGCTCTTAACAAACAGGTGGAGCAATGGCTGTCCCCGCACCAGCTGGAGATCGGCAACGTGGTGTGCGACAACGGCAGCAATCTCATTTCCGCGTTAAATTTGGGAAAGCTGACACATGTACCCTGCATGGCACACGTACTGAATCTGGTTGTGCAAAGATTTGTGTCCAAGTACCCAGGCTTAGAGGACGTCCTGAAGCAGGCCAGGAAGTTGTGTGGGCATTTCAGGCGGTCTTACACGGCCATGGCACGCTTTGCGGACATTCAGCATAGAAAAAACTTGCCAGTGAGACGCCTCATTTGTGATAGTTCGACTCGCTAGAATTCCACCCTGCTCATGTTCTCTCGCCTGCTAGACCAGGAGAAAGCCGTCACCCAGTACCTGTATAATTACAGTAGAAGGACACAATCTGGGAAAATGGGGATGTTGTGGGCCAACAACTGGACACTGATGCGAAATGCATGCAGGATCATGCAGCCCTTTGAGGAGGTGACCAAACTGGTGAGCCGCGCTGAGGGCACCATCAGCGACGTGATCCCCTACGCTTACTTCCTGGAGCGTGCCGTGCGTAGAGTGGTGGATAAAGCTGTGGAGGAGCGTGAACAAGAACAGTGACAGCAGGATGAGTCGTGGAAGCAATTTTCATCCGAACCAGATGTTTCCTCAACACCTGCGGCAGCACAGAGGGGGGAGGAGGAGGAAGAAGAGGAGTCGTGTGGGGAAGGAGAGGAGTCAGACTCGGATGATGATGATGATGAGGAAGGTGTTTCTGTGGAGGAGGAAGAGGCGGCGGAAGAAGAACAACCGCAGCAGCCGTCACAGGGGGCTTCTGCTGCTCCACGTTCCCGTGGTATTGTTCGTGGCTGGGGGGAGGAAGAGGAGTTGCATGCCGTCACTGAGTAAGAGCAAGAGGAGATGGAGAGTACGAATGCATCCAGCTTTGTGCAGATGGCCTCTTTCATGTTGTCCAGCCTGTTGAGGGACCCCCGTATCAAAAAACTCAAGGGGAATGACCTGTACTGGGTGGCCATGCTACTAGACCCTCGGTACAGGCACAAAGTGGCAGACCTGTTACCAACTCAACAGAAGGTGGAAAGGATGCAGCACTTGCAGAACAAGCTGGCAATGATGCTTTACAATGCGTTTAAGGGTGATGTGACAGCACAACGAAATCAAGGTACCATTGGCAGTAATCCTCCTCCTCCCAAGTCCACGCAGGCAAGGACAGGACACTCCAGCGATCTCAGGGTGATGTCGGACATGCAGACATTCTTTAGTCCAACGCCTCGCCATAGCCCTTCCGGATCCACCCTCCACCAACGCCTGGACCGGCAGGTAGCCAACTACCTGGCCTTGAGTGTGGATGTAGACACTGCGAGCAGCGACGATGAACCCTTGAACTACTGGTTGCGCAGGCTTGACCTGTGGCCAGAGCTGTCCCAATTTGCCATCCAACTTCTCTCTTGCCTTGTTGCAAGCATCCTGTCAGAAAGGACCTTCAGTGCAGCTGGAGGCATTGTCACTGAGAGGAGAAGTCGCCTAAGTCACGACAGTGGTCAGTACCTGACCTTTATCAAAATGAATGAGGCATGGATCCCGGAGGGCTACAGCACGACCGAAGACTAAGTCAGTCCCCACAGACAGCATCTCTGCCTGCAGGCCGCTTGCCTTCTCCGCCACCACCA
This sequence comes from Hyperolius riggenbachi, assembly GCF_040937935.1. Taxonomy (NCBI): domain Eukaryota; kingdom Metazoa; phylum Chordata; class Amphibia; order Anura; family Hyperoliidae; genus Hyperolius; species Hyperolius riggenbachi. The sequence goes on from NC_090647.1 coordinate 304,892,588, forward strand.
ACAGGGTCCAGGACTCTAGGCGGATTCCTGAATTTTTAAGGCCGCTGCTAGCAGCGGCCGCTATACTAATTTTTCTGGTGCATGTACATGCCTGCCTAATTTTTCTGGCTGCACTGCGGGCGGCTGCAACAAAAAAACAAAAGGCATGTACATGTGCCTATCCCGCTTCGTGTTTATTACCTTGCCGCGGTGAAGGGGCTTGCGTATCACAATGAAGCAATGACCGCCGGCTATTTGAGTGTCTCGGGTGGGGGTGGCACACTAAAGATAATAAGGTCGTTGCTTCATTGTGGTCAGACCAAATTTGATCAGCTGGACAGTCACTGTTGTTCTAGCATTGAGCTACCACAGCAAGGCGACTACACTCTCGCCATGGTGCGCACCAGTCCAGCACGGCCGTCACTACACAAATAGCTGTTTGTGGTGCGTTACACAGTGAGTTTGGTGTGTCAGTGTGAAGCAGAACTCTAGTTACACTCCCTGATTGATGTATACACATGCAAGATGTTTGAAAGCACTTTAGGCCTGCAATTTAGCATTCAATGTGATTTCTGCCCTTAAAACGCTGCTTTGTGTCAAATCCAGATTTTTCCCCGGGACTTTGGGCATGTATCCCACTCCGCCATGCCCCTCTCCAGGTGTTAGACCCCTTCGAACATGTTTTCCCTCACTTTTGTAGCCAGCATAATTTTTTTCTATTTTTCAAAGTTCGCCTCCTCATTGAAGTCTATTGCGGTTCGTGAACTATTCCCGCGAACCGAACCTCCCGCGGAAGTTTGCGAACGGAGTTCGCGAACCGAAAATCAAAGGTTCGCGACATTGGTCTGTAATACTCGGTGAGTGCTTCACTGAAGGGTGTAGGTGAAGGTGTAGTGAAGCATTTGTTAAAAGTGACAACGTGAGCGCTCAGGAGACTGAATTTGATTTAAGTATGATTAGCCAATTTCATCATCGCCATGTAGTATGAGGGTCAACAGATTTTGAATACTATGAACAGGTGTAGGTAAGTTCCCATACAAGGAGGTGGTAAAATTGGTCAGTGACTGGTCAATTAAAAGTGGATGTGTGCTTCAGTCTTTTAAAGGATACCCGAACTGACATGTGACATGATGAGATAGACATGTGTATGTACAGTGCCTAGCACACAAATAAATATGCTGTGTTCCTTTTTTTCTTTCTCTGCCTGAAGGAGTTAAACATTAGGTATGTAAGTGGCTGACTCAGTCCTGACTCAGACAAGAAGTGACTAAAGTGTGACCCTCACTGATAAGAAATTCCCCTTTTTACCTCTTTCTTGCTCTCAGAAGCCATTTTCTGCTAGGAAAGGGTTTTATAGTTGGAATTTCTTATCAGTGAGGGTCACACTGTAGTCACTTCCTGTCTGAGTCAGGACTGAGTCAGCCACTTACATACTTAATATTTAACTCTTTCAGGCAGAGAAAGAAAAAGGAACACAGCATAGTTATTTGTGTGCTAGGCACTAAACATGCACATGTCTATCTCATCATGTCACATGTCAGTTCGAGTATCCTTTAAACTCTGCCAGACCCAGATGTGTGTTACGGCATTTCTAGATTAAACTTTATAAGTGTCGGCACAACTCTCTTGACTCTAGGGCACCTGAGTTTGATAAATTCTTAGATACTTAGTTACAATCAAGGTGTGAATTATCATCATATACTGTAAAGTCAATGTTTAGGCCTTTCAAATGCATGAAAGTTGATAACAGAATTTTTTTTTCTCAACAAATGGGGGGTGGGGACAATGGGGAACTGTCCATACAATTTAGACTAGTGTTTGCATCTGGATTTCCATACTCTGCACAGCCATTCAGCACCATTAGCTGGCTTAGAGTCACAGAGTTGCACTACATGTGACTCCAATGTTTCCTACTGCCAGCCTGCAAGAAGAAAACAATGGAGTCACATGAAGCACAACTCCAAGTTATAGTTTGTGCATATGATTACTCTGGGACTTAAAGCGGAACTGAAGTATCCATAAAAAATAAGAGTTTCACTTACCGCTTCTACCAGCCCCCTGCAGTCGACCTGTGTCCACGCTGTTTCAAAACGATCCTCCGTTCCCCTGCTGCAATCACTTTCAGTTCATGCAGTGGGTGTCCACTGTACCTGCACAGCTCTGGCCGCGTGCATCCTCGTTCCCATAGAATTTCTCATAATGCGCCTGTGCAGGACACTCCTGGTTACGGGAAGGCTTACGAGCATACCCTTGGCCAGGGCGCAGTGGATGAATACCGTTGGCTTCCACTTCGTGAAGAAAAGTGAGCCATGGCGGGGAAATGGTGGATTGTTTTGAATCGGCGTGGGTACAGGTTCGGCTGCAGGGGGCTGGCAGAAGCCCCAGGTAAGTGAATCATAATTTTTTATGGATACTTCAGTTCCACTTTAACGGTGTATTTTTAATGTCCTGGTGCTTCCGCTTAGAGGTCTTTTAACTACTAGCCGACCGATCCACGCCAATTGAACGCGACGGCAGCCCCAGGACTGCTCCACCCCGATTGGCATGAACGGCGTTCAATGGGGCTAGCAGGAGATCGCATGTGCCCATGCGCGCACATCTCTGCTCCGCCTTCAGTCTCCTAGCAGCGATCGCCGCTCGGAGACTGCTAGACGGCGAAAACGCAGTCTATAAACATTGTACAGTGCTGCGATCTACAACACGGCTGTCCCCTTGGCAGGCACAAAAGTGATCGGCTGTCATAGGCTGAGAGAGGGATATAAAATATTTTAAAAAAGGTTAATTTATTCACAAATTAATAAATATTTATATATATAAAAAAAAACACAACTGGGGAGCGATCCGACCCCACCAACAGAGAGTTGTGTTCGTGGGTAGAAAAGGGGGGAGGGAATCACTTGTGTGCTGAGTTGTGCGGCCCTGCAGCGAGGCCTTAAAGCTGCAGTGGCCAATTCAGGGAAAAGTGGCCTGGTCTTTAGAGGGGTTTAACACTGCGGTCCTCAAGTGGTTAAAGTGAACCTGAGACAAGAAGAGAAAAAAGTTTTATACATACCAGGGGCTTCCTCCTGCCCCCTGCGCGCACATCACTCTATCACTGTGGTCCAAAGCCTCCTAGATCGCCCAGTAGCAGCCCCGTTCTCGACTGGCCAGTTGTACGTACTGTGCATGCTCGGCCCGGCCGCGCGCAGCTCTGTCACTGGGAGCGTTCTAGGTGCAGAACATTCCCAGCCTTGATAGCGAGACAGGGGAGCACGCTCGGCTACACTGCACCTGTGCCGACTGGCCGCAGAAAACGGGGTTGCTACCGAGAGATGAGGGCCGGTTCTTTCATGAAGCAAGATGAAACATTTGCATCAGGCGCAGAGATTTCAGGGGCAGCAATTTTGTACTGTACCTTTCTGAGGAGGAATGGAGTGGATGGGGGTGAGCAGTTTGTTGTCACAGACTCAGTTGAGGTGTAGCATGTCATGAACATTACATTAAGCAGAGTAAATTGTCGGGTGCTGTATGATCATTCCCGATCCGGGTGGGGGGCACATCCTCACAAGTTGCCTCAGGCAGCAAAAAGTCTAGAACCAGCCATGAGCCCCAGGTATGTATAAAACTCTTCTTTCCCCTCATCTCAGGTACACTTTAAGACCTAGGTCTTCAGTGTGCGATATATGTACCCCATTGGGTATTCCCAATGGTTCCAGGTGGAACTTGGGCTTGATATAGTTAAGTATGGCAAATTTAGTGTTTTGTTTTTTTTCAACCACTTCAGCCTACAGAGTTGTTCACCTTATGCATCCGAGCAACTTTCACCTCCCATGCATTCGCCAATAACTTTATAACTACTTATCACAATTAATTGATCCATATCTTTTCTGCCACTAATTAGCAGTTTTTTCTGCCACTAATTAGGCTTTATTTGGGTTGTACATTTTGCTAAGAATTATTTTTTTTCTAAATCAATTTTAACAGGAAGATTAACCACTTCGCATCCAGACCTTGTTTTCCCCTTATTGACCAGAACAATTTTGACGTTTTAGCTATGCCCCTATTCAATCAGCCATAACTTTATCCCTACTCATGACACCTAAATAATCTAGGTATCGTTTTCTTCAGGACAAACTAGACTTTCATTGGCGGGTATTTTGTCCCTAGACCAAAAAAGTTTTCTATGCATTTTAATGGGAAAAAGAGGGGGAAAATTAGAGAAATGCATTTTTTCTCAGTTTTTATCAATTCCAGTTTAAAAATAAAAAGTGCCACAGGAGATAAAAACATGTCACCAGTATTATGTCCCCCAATATTGATAGCAAAATGCGTCTCAAGTATCAGACCCCCCCGATAGCAAGATGTGTCCCTAATATCAGTCACCCCCAGTATAGCCCGATGTGTCCTCTGTGTTTGGCACCTCCCAGTATAGACAGATGTATCCCCACGATTTCTGCCCCTCATTATAACCAAATGTGTCCCCAGGAATAGTGGCCCCCATTATAGCCAGATGCCCCCTCAGGATTAGCGGGTGCACCCTGGATTAGGCCCCCCCCACCATTATAGCCAGATCTGCCCCTAGTATAAAATTATACACTTACAATTAAAATATGTGGCCCCTCTCACTTTATCCCCCCCCCCCAGGTGCACAGTTTACCCCCCACCAGGGGTCCACGCACCCCCATAGGAGCCAGCCAGATGCCCCACCCCCCACCCAGGCAGTCCACTCGGTGGCCAGATGGCTATAAAAAATGATCAGAAAGCAGCCTGACTCACCTTACCTGCAGCCCAAGCCTCTGATCACCGCTCTGCACGCAGCCCTGTGATGCCGGTTACCGGGTCCCGGCTTGATGACGTCATTAAGCCGGGACTTGGCTATTCAGCATCACAGGGCTGCGTGCAGAGTGGGGATCGGAGGCTCGGGCTGCAGGCTGCTCGCTGGAACAGGAAAAGATGAGTCAGGCTGCTTTCTGAGCGATTTTTTTACAGATCTGGCCACCGAGGGGAGAGATGAAGGATCACCGCTGTTTGCTACAGCGGTGATCGTTCATCTGCGGTGGTGGGGGGGGGGGGGTTACTAATTGGCTACAAGGGAACATTTTCCTTTTCACCAATTAGCATTGCAGCTGTTAGTGCCGGGAGGTGCGCTCTGAAGCGCACCTGTTCCTGCACAACAGGGCTGCAAGCAGGTCAGTATATCTATGTGGCTGTGGCTTGGAGAGTGCCACAGCTGACGTAGATATACTGTATCAAAGGACAAAGTAGTTAAGAAAGAAATGGAAAAAAAATCATTATTTCTCAGATTTTGGCCATTATAGTTTGAAATGAATACATGCTACCGTAATTAAAACTCATGTATTTTATTTGCCCATTTGTCCCGGTTATTACACTGTTCAAATGATGTCCCTATCACAATTTATGGCTCCGATATTTTATTTAGAAATAAAAGGTGCATTTTTTCAATTTGCATCCATCACTATCTACAAGCTGATAATTAAAAAAATTATATAATATACACTCTCTAGACATGCATATTTAAAAAGTCCAGACCCTTAGGTAACTATTTATTATTTTTTTTATTGTATTTTTTTTAATTAAAACATTTATTTGGGTAATTTTTGGTGTGGGAGGTAAACAGCTAATTTTAAATGTAATATAATGTAATTATTTAATTAAAAAACTATATGTGGGTGTAGTTTACTATTTGGCCTTAGGAATTAGAAAGAGGACAGGAAACTTTTTTTTTTTTTTGCAGAAAGACTGCGGCCTCTGATAAGAGACCGTCGGTTTTTCTGCGGGGGACTTAGATCGATGAACGGGAAGTATATTTCCATTCATTGATCGGGGGGCTAAAAGCAGGCGGTGGGAACGCGCGCCTCAGGCAGCAGGAGAAGCACAGTCTATAGACTTAAGTGGTTAAAATTAAATAAATCCTATATAAACACCACCAAATTTAGTAATTTAGCTACTTAATGCAATAGTAAACTCTCAGAAATTGTTTAGAAACAGTTACCATGTACAACCACCAAACATATCTGTCAAGGGATGCTTGAAATAGTGTTCACTATCCCAGGGTGTACTTGTTGAGCACATGCTTTCAAAAGCAGTGTTTCCTAACAATAACATGTTTAGAAGTTGAGAAACACTGCTTTAAGACATACACTGCTGAAAGCAAACTGAAATAGAAGGATGATTTTTAATCTCAGCATTTAAAGAGTTCACAAACACATACTGTACTTATATAAAAGAGGAAGGAAGCTTCCTATAGAGGCTTCCCAGGCCCTCCTCGCTTCTGACGTCGAGGTTGTGCTCCTCCTCTAGCACAAGCTTGGCCATGCTGCACTCGTGCGCCTGCACAGTAGCTGCTAGCACATGAGCGACTCTGGCTTACTGCATAGGCGCAGTATGGCTGTGCCCATGCCTCAAAAGGAGCGCAGCCCCTGTGTTCCTACCAACAAGCCCTTGTTGGGTACACTTCGGAAGTTCTGTTTGCACTAACCTGATAGGGTATTTGAGACGAGGACTGGCAAACTGAACATTTATCTCATTGTAGCTTCATTCCCTTTGCAATAGTCATCTTCAGGGTAAACAAGGCAATACTGTGCAGTGTTTGCAGTGGGAAAAAAGGATTGTTCATTGCCTTTCTCCTGTTAACTGCTGTTAATACTGTGAAACAGGAGAGATGTGGTAGTTCTCAGGGTCTCCTAATTATTACTACTTTATAAATGAGATAAAATTGATGAAAATGGAATAAAACAGAAGAAAGTGCTACTACAGATCACCCTTTTATGAAAAAGGTACATTAAAGTTTACGGAAAAAAAAGGGAATTCAGCAAAGGTTCAGGCACAAAACTATGATAAGAAAAACGATACAGAAAAGCAACAGCAGCATCTAGTGGGAACTTTGTGTACTGCAGCAAAAACAATTTTTTATTTTTTTTTGCTTTGTGCACAAAAGCAACAAATAATAAGACAGTTATACCTGATTCATATGGATGTGATGGACTATGTTTAGCTCTTAAAAGTATGGAACTAAAATTCCACTTTTGTTGAGAGAAAAACAATCCCTTGGCTTGGTTTATACGAACGCAAACAATATGTTTCTCTGGATGTGCTCCTACACCATGCTGAGGGTGACATCCAGACAGGCAATTAGGTAAAATTACTGGTTTCAGGTTTTACCTAATTTACTATCTGGGCTTCACCCTCAGCATGGTTTAAGCGCATTTACAGAGAATCACATTGTTTTGTGATGTTTGGCGTCTACATCAGACAAATGCATTGCAAGTCCTCAACAGTACTTTGTGGAGTTGTAGAAAGCCTCCAAGTATCTCACATGTTTATTCATGGCAGTGCACATCCTACTGTTAGACCGTGGTGCCTACTCAAGTGTCCTAACCAATAAGGCTTGATGTGCCACTGTGGCTTAATGGACATTTGTTTATGCACAGACTAAGTTTTTTTATGACAATTAGTGATTTTTATTTTAGCAGGCTTGCTTGGGGCGACCCAGAATTTGTTTGTTTCAAATTTAAGCTGATTGCCTATCTGAGTGTCATCTACAGCATGGGTTATGTGCATGTCCAGACCATAACATGGTTTGTATTTTTTACGGTTTGGAGTCTACAACTGGCAGATGTAGCGCTGGGTCCCAACAGTACTCTGTGGAGTTGTAGATAGCCTCCATGTGAGCATCTTGCATGTTTATTCATTGCAATGTACATACTACTGTTTTTAATGATGATTAGAGACAGTGAGGGCGACCCAGATTTTTTTTCCAGTGTGGTTTCTTGGTGTATATGTTCCAGTAATATTTTGTGGTGTTGTAGTCTTTATTATGAAAAGTAATAATACAAAGTTAAAAATACAACTCAGCAAAGAGAACAGGAAACACACTTAAAAATATAATTGCAATTCTACTTTCTCTGTTACTAGATCTTTGCACTCTGGGCAAACCTTTTTTTCTTTTTCTGATTAGAAGATAAGAACATTAGAAGGAAGTAGGAGGATTGTTACCAGAAAGTTTGGCACTGTGTGCCCAAACCCATCAGTTCCAGGTATTTGAGTAGCCAATAACGTTATTAAAAGGTGACAGCGTTGCAGTCAAAGTGGATGATACTGAAGTCAAGGTGACAATGAAAGATTAGGTGGTGCTTATGAGGGTCATTATAAGGGGTTAAAGGAAACCTAAACCAATGTTTTTTTCCAAAATAAACATTATACTTATATTTTTTCAGTTAATCAGGCACTTACTGTAGTGTCTGCTCTTTTATTTTTTGTCCAGTCCTCGTTATGCCCCTATGTTGCGCCCCCTGAGCATTTCTGATCGACCAGCCTTCGGATGAGCGTCAAGACCTTCCCGGTACCAAGCACCAATGTTTTCTTTTTTTTCAAATAGAAGGCGCGCGGCTGACTGCAGGCGAGCGCATGGATTTCATGCGTGCACGTCATTTTGTGTATCGTGTGTTCGTGGATGAGTAAATAAAGCCGTCCCCCTGTCAATTGTGATCATGTGCACGCTGTGCAGAAGTGAAGGACGGACGCGAGCGCTAATACAAGACGCTTGTGCACTTCAAACAGTGCACAAGCAGAGGAAAGGGACTTCCCGCTCTGTCAGCCGCTCTGAAATTGAAAGCAGAGCCAGCTGGAGCGCCATATTAGAGACCGTTAGGAGACATCACCATCGGCCATACAGAATAAATAAAGGCTGAGGAGAGGATAAACATAGAAAAAAAAAGTTTAAAAAAGAATTTCATAATAACAAAGGTAATTTCTTCTATAACATCATAATGGGTCAGGTTTCCTTTAAAGAGACACTGAAGCGAAAAAAAAAATGATGATATTATGATTTGTATGTGTAGCACAGCTAAGAAATAAAACATTAAGATCAGATACATCAGTCTAATTGTTTCCAGTACAGGAAGAGTTGAGAAACTCCAGTTGTTATCTCTATGCAAACAAGCCATTAAGCTCTCCGACTAAGTTAGTCGTGGAGAGGGCTGTTATCTGACTTTTATTATCTCAACTGTTCCTGGACTATTAACTTTTTCTCTGCTAGAGGAGAGGTCATTACTTCACAGACTGCTCTGAAAGACTCGTTTTAAATGCTGAGTGTTGTGTAATCTGCACATATTATAGAATGATGCAATGTTAGAAAAAACACTATATACCTGCAAATAAAAGTATGAGAATATTTTCTTTGCTGCTAATCTTCTAGTAATTATTCATAGTACACAACCAATTCACTATATCATATATTTTTTTTTTCGCTTCAGTGTCTCTTTAAGTAGGGGGAAAGATATTTTTAAATGTTAAGATTAGAAGGTTAAGGCTAGGCGTGAGGAAATAGGCAAAGTAGATGCGAGAATGGGGATGAGATTATGGTTCGATTTCAGGAAGGCATTTGACTTGAGGAAGCTGTTAGGGTAAGGCACCAAGAAGAGGGCTTCTTTAGGAGAAGGGAAGAAAAAGGTACCAGAAAATGCACTATATTTGGGGAGGGTGTTGGACATCAGCACGGGGTGGGGTGCTGGGGGGTCGTTTAAGGATGAGGAAGCAGGGCTGTGGAGTCTGAGCAATTTTGGGTGCCTGGAGTTGGAAAAAAAATGCACCGACTCCGACTCCTAATGAATTTGTAACTGTAATTAAAATAGAAAATATGATAAAATGTTCTATTTCTCAGATAATAGTCATTAAAAATAATGTATATATACAGTATATATACACTAATAGCTGTGTTCAGTCCACAAAAATGAAATAAACCAATCAAAATGAGTTACTTGTGCTGCTTCAATAAAGCAGTCCCCGTATTTTTAAAGTCAGATATACATATCTGATTGTGACTGTATATATGATGTGTACACAGGAATCTCTTATATATACGAAATAACATCTATGCTGCAAGTATAAAGCCTGATGTGTAGCTGTGTCACTAATAGAGATGGTCAATGAGATGGAAATAATTCTGCATTGATGCTGGTTTATGCAAATGTATGCACTTCTCTTTGCTAATGAAATCAAATAATTTGATATTTTGTTAAAATTTGGTTTGGTGACTATGAATTAAAGGGTACCTGAGGCAAATTAAAAGAAAAGCTTTATACATACCTGGGGCTTCCTCCAGCCCCCTTCAGGCCATTCAGTCCCTCGCTGTCCTCCTCCGCCACCTGGATCTTCTGCTATGAGTCCAGGTAATTCAGCCAGTCAGAGCAGTCTGGCTACGTGCCGCTTCCACAGCCAGGAGCGTTCTGCACCTGCACAATAGTGCTGCGCAGGTGTAGTACGCTCCCGGCGGCGGAGTGTGTGTGCATACGCACTACACCAGACTGGTTCAAGTACCTGGACTCATAGCAGAAGATCCAGGTGGCGGAGGAGGACAGCGAGGGACTGATTAGCCCGAAGGGAGCTGGAGGAAGCCCCAGGTATGTATAAAACTTTAATTTCATCTGTCTCAGGTTTACTTTGTTACACAGTAGTACTATACTCTACATATGCTCTCCCCACAGAGCTGCAGGGAATCCACTGAGAATGTTGTACACATTGAACACAGAGGTGTTGTCTATCACCCATAAATCTGGTTCAGATTGTGCATGAAGAATGTGTAATAGAGGAAGAATCTCCTCATTCCCCTGCAGAGTACCTGCACATCATTCTTACATGTACCCACAGTTACATTGCCTAGGGCCTGATCCATGTTCAGATGTGTAATAGAGGACGAATTTCCTCATTCCCATGCAGAGTACCTGCACATCATTCTTACATGTACCCACAGTTACATTGCCTAGGGCCTGATACATGTCCTTTGTTCCGGTCTGTACCTTTTACAAGTACTCTTACCAAGGACTAGTTTTAGTGTAAAGGGAATAAATATAGTAGTCTCCATATCCTTCTCACTTCAGTTGTCTTGTAAAATTCCTAAGCGTTGGCAGTTAAGAGACGAATTTCACGTTACATACTGTTAATCAACAAAATTGTAATATGCAAATTAGAGGAGTCGGAGTCGGTGGAATCCTAAACTGAGGAGTCGGAGTCTGTGGATTTTTGGACCAACTCCACAGCCCTGTGAGGAAGGGGATTTTGTCTTGGGAGATCGGTATGGAGATTGATGTAGAGATTTTAACAAAATATGCACAAAAACATAGTTACAATCCCGAAACAGCAGAGTATCTGTAACCGCACTGATGATACTCTGCGTATTGAGAACTGGCACCCCAAGCTATTCATGCACCATCTGTAAAGACCAACTTTGAAACCTTCATTAAAATTTGCTGGTGAGGATTTTTAATTTCACTTACTGTCTCAGAAGAGTTAAATAAAGTTATTGATGTCCTCAAAGAAATTTAAAATCCACCCATGAGTTTGCCCTTTAGATATCAACACCCAGCCATGTAACTAGTGACATCCATTGCATGCTTGAATTCATCTTACTTTCTGTCTTTTTTCCAACAGTCCTTGGAACATAACTAAACTCAGGGGAAATGTACTCAACGAGGATATAGACAATAACAGTGCAACAATGGTTCTAACCCTTCCTTTTTCTATACGAAGGTAAAAAAGAAAAAAAAAAAAAGGAAATATTTGGCTGGAGATGAACATTATTGTGAATATATTCTCAATGCAGAAAGATGGTCCACAGCTACTATAGGCTGATACAGTGTCCGTTAGAAGGCTCCTCATAGCATGGAAACAAACCGGTCTTCTGCCATTATCGGTCTCAGGACTTACGTTTAGCTTCATAAAAGCTGCTGAAATGAAAGAAAACCTGACCTTTCTAATGACGATAATCCAAATGTCTGGAATTAGGTCCACAAATATTTAGTTCAGGGTTGTCAAAATAAGTCATTCTTTTTCATGTCCAGCCCCTCGAAAATAAGACACACAAAGCAATATGTCTGCAAAGTAAGGAAAGAGTTAACACAAGTACATCTGATTTATCATCACAAAGGAAAAAAAACGACAAAAATTCTAATAAAATAAAGAAAGATAATGAGAAATTCTTTACTAACAAACTGGACATGTAAAAAATTATAAACTGAAAGTGCTTTCTTATTTTCAAAAGCATCGGTCCTAAATATAATAGGCAATCAATTAATAACAGACTAAAGTTTCACTTCATTGCAATGCACTACTCTTTTATGGATAGTCGAATGAGAATTCCTTTTGGAATGAAGACAGATAGTCTGTGCAGGATGCAATTGCATAAAATAAATACATGGTCAAGCTGGAAAGATTACACATATATGTATTTTCATTTCAATATATCACTCATTATTAGATCTACAACTACAGAACCCCTTACAGCTTTTATGGTTTTTAAGCCAATCTCCAGAAAGAGATCTAAAATACCTTCTAATACTACATTATACATTAATAGTGTAGAATTGCATAGATAAATATCCTGTCTTAAAATTCTGATCACATAACCAGAAGCAGGTGAGTTGAAAAAGTCAGATTCAGTCTCTTTGGATAGGTCTGCTGATTCATTTAAAAACATTCTACCACACGTAGTGCAAGGAGGAAGGCACAGACCTAGTCACTCTGAAAGGACTGCAGCCTGATAGTTGGAACCCACTAGAAACGCATTTTTAAGCGCTTGTTATTTGTAATGTGCTTGCTAATGTAATGCTATGGAGGATTTTTAGAAAATTACATCCCTCAAAGTGAGATCACATACATAGCATTACATTAGCAACAACTTTTCAAATCACAAACGCTCAGAAAAGTGCTGCTAGTGGGTCCCAGGCCTGACACTGAAAGTCTGCAGTGCCTGGGCTAGTGACCAGATACTTTATTGTGATTTATTTAACATCATCCAATCAAGGAGCTTACATGCAGACAAAGCAAGCTCAGAAATTGAATACCTGAACATAAAACTGTAAAAATAGGGCAGAGCAAGGACAGTTAACTAAAGTGTAATGAGTTTCACTGCAGGAAATTTTATGCAGCAAATTAGATTAGACTTATAACAAGTTTAGTGACACTCTGACGGAGGGGTGGGTATAAAATGCTTATAGAAAAAATGGCAAAAGTAAAAGTGAAGCAAGTATCAATATAACAAAACACTACGACAAGCAAACCCAGTAATCAGAGAATAACTGCTATGCAAAAAACAAATACATACAAACCATATACAGCAGTAGGAGGTCATGAGTCATGACTATAATGACTAAGGTTAAAACAAGTACTGGACAGGGCAAGGACACACGAGGATAGGGAACCATGGTACAAGTACATGAACATAGAATAGACCAATAATATGCTGGAACAACAAACTGGCTCAGCGCAAAATGAGCAACTGGAAATTACTGTATATTCCGGCGTAAGAGACGACTGGGCGCATAAGACCCCCCAACTTTTCCAGCTAAAATATAGAGTTTGGGATATACTCGCTGTATAAGACTACCCCTCTTCCAATGCACACCATATAAAAATAAAATAACATCATATACTGGTGCTATGTATGCACTAGAGTTGGGCCGAACGGTTCGCCGGCGAACGTGGTTCGCGCGAACGTAGGTGGTTCGCGTGCGGGTACCGCACGCGAACCTTTTGCGGAAGAAGTTCGGTTCGCCCCATAATGCACTGAGGGTCAACTTTGACCCTCTACATCACAGTCAGCAGGCCCAGTGTAGCCAATTAGGCTACACTAGCCCCTGGAGCCCCACCCCCCCTTATATAAGGCAGGCAGCGGCGGCCATTACGGCCACTCGTGTGCCTGCATTAGTGAGAGTAGGGCGAGCTGCTGCAGTCTCTCATATAGGGAAAGATTAGTTAGGCTTAACTTCTTCCTGGCTGCATACCTGTTCTGTTCAGTGAGCCCTCAGCCCACTGCATACCTGTACTGTGATCCTGCCACTCCATACCTGTTCAGTGATCCTGCCACTGCATACCTGTTCTGTTCAGTGAGCCCTCAGCCCACTGCATACCTGTACTGTGATCCTGCCACTGCATACCTGTTCAGTGATCCTGCCACTGCATACCTGTTCTGTTCAGTGAGCCCTCAGCCCACTGCATACCTGTACTGTGATCCTGCCACTCCATACCTGTTCAGTGATCCTGCCACTGCATACCTGTTCAGTGATCCTGCCACTGCATACCTGTTCTGTGAACCCGCCACTGTATACCTGTTCTGTTCAGTGGACCCGCCACTGTATACCTGTTCTGTGAACCCGCCACTGTATACCTGTTCTGTTCAGTGGACACGCCACTGTATACCTGTTTAGTGAACACGCCACTGCATACCTATTGTGTTCAGTGATCCTGCCACTGCATACCTGTTCATTGATCCTGCCACTGCATACCTGTTCTGTGAACCCGCCACTGCATACCTGTTCTGTTCAGTGAACAGTTTGGTGTGTCAGTGTGAAGCAGTACCTTAATTACACTACCTGATTGATGTATACACATGCAAGATGTTTTAAAGCACTTTAGGCCTGTCATTTAGCATTCAATGTGATTTCTGCCCTTAAAACGCTGCTTTGCGTCAAATCCAGATTTTTCCCGGGGACTTTTGGCGTGTATCCCACTCCGCCATGCCCCCCTCCAGGTGTTAGACCCCTTGAAACATCTTTTCCATCACTTTTGTGGCCAGCATAATTATTTTTTTTTTTCAAAGTTCGCATCCCCATTGAAGTCTATTGCGGTTCGCGAACTTTAACGCGAACCGAACGTTCCGCGAAAGTTCGCGAACCCGGTTCGCGAACCTAAAATCGGAGGTTCGGCCCAACTCTAGTATGCACAGATACTGCTGCTGTACTGTATGGGGTACCCAGTATATTACAGTATATAGGCGATGGACTGGTTGGATTGGTCAGCTCTCCCTCTTCTGACTTTTCAGAACATTTTCAAGGGTTAAAAAGTAGTCTTATGCGCCAGAATATACAGTACTTCCTACTGATCAGCAGCCAGTAGACAATTATCAATGGCACAGAAGGCAGACACCATCTGACAGGTTAAACAGGGAATTACAGAATTCTTAACCCAATGATCAATTCAAACATTTCATATATTTGTTGTGTTCACATAGGTTTGTGTACCTGTACATTTCTTATTATCATGTGTTTCATATTAACCACTTTACCCCCAGCGGTACGAATTTCTCCGCCCCTTTTTTCCCTCCTAAAAAACCAGGGACGGAGAAATCTGTACCTTCCGCGCTACCACCGCTGTCCGCGCTCCCGCCGCTCGTGCGCGCGCACCCGCCGCTCGTGCACGCCGCCGCCCGCTCGCCCGGAGATCAATGAACGGGAAAATCCATTCCCGTTCGTTGATCTAGCCCCCGCAATGATCTGCTGCTTCTTTCAGAAACAGCGAGATCATTGTGCGTCTCCCAGCCTCCTACTGCTTCCTGTAAGCGTCCTTCCGGACGCTTACAGGTCGCATGTAAACAAACACTCTGTGGCCATCTTGTGGCCAAATAGTAAACTACACCCTAAAAGCATTTTACATATACAAACATTACATTTACACAATAAATTAACTCATTACCTCCCACACTCCCCAATTTTTTTATTTTTTTTTTTGTAATTATAAAAAAAAAAAAAAAATACAATAAAAAAAAAAACATAAATAGTTACCTTAGGGACTGAACTTTTTAAATATTTATATCAGGAGGGTACAACACTGTTACTTTACAAACTATGGGCTTGTAATTAGGGATGGATGCAAAACTGAAAAAAATGCACCTTTATTTCCAAATAAAATATTGTCGCCAAACATTGTGATAGGGACATAATTTAAATGGTTTTATAACCGGGACAAATGGGTTAATACATTTCATGGGTTTTAATTACAGTAGCATGCTTTATTTAAAAACTATAATGGCCGAAAACTGAAAAATAATAATTTTTTCCCACATTTTTTCCTATTTCCCCATTAAAACACATTTAGAATAAAATAATTCTTGGCATAATGTCCCACCTAAAGAAAGCCTAATTGGTGGCGAAAAAAACAAGATATAGTTCATTTCATTGGGATAAGTAATGATAAAGTTATAGACGAATGAATGGAAGGAGCGCTGAAAGGTGAAAATTGCTCTGGTGGTCAGGGGGTAAAACCCCTCAGTGGTGAAGTGGTTAAGGATTGTTATGTTTTTAGAAGAATGAAATGGCAAATGCTCTGAAATCAAGCAGCATCTGTCTTATTTGGGGCAGAAAGGAGGGCTTTCTTAGCCAATCAAAGGCGTGCACTGAGCAAATACACTTTGGTACAAACATAGCAGGATTTGAAAAAGGTCTTCCCTATCTCCAGGACTTGTTCACACTTTAAGAGCTTCTTTTGATAAGGGCTTGTAATTTTTAAAATCACTAGCACTTAAAAAGCTCTTGCAATGTGAATGAGCCCTAACATAGGAAAAAAAAATGACACACTGATTCCACATATTTGCAAATAAAATTTATATCATGCAAGGTACCCATGCTAAAGATGTATCTTTGGGCCCCTGTATTAACTTCTCTTAAGTACTACCCCAACTATAGGAACGAGCAACCGGGGTAATTTGGCAGCTAGCTTACGTAACTGGCGCCCTGAGCCACCACAGTAGTTGTACAGCTGAAGGGACACTGAACTGCATAAAAAATGCTAAGTTCCCTGAAACCAAATGGCACCTGGCATATATAGGATAGTAAGCAGAGGCTTCTCTGCTAAAAGGTATACACTGAGCAAGTACACTCTGTCACAGACCGCAAGGCCAGTCTGCGGATGGGGTAAATCGATCAGAGTCAAAAATCCTCTCACACTGTCATTTTGTCCATCACGAAGCGTAAACCCGACTTCGCAGTTGATGAACTGACTAATGGAGGGAGCGTTCGGACACCAACGGATTCACCACACACATACAATTCAAAGATCTGCCACCAAGCGAGTTACACAGCCCGCTACTGTAATTACTAGGACTTCGAGAACGCTCTATTAATCCTTAGAAGTATGCAGGAACCTGGGTCAGATCGTTATATCTGGGCCGAGTTCTCGCATACGGGTTATAAATGTATATTTCTATTAAACACAGGGTAGCGAGTTCAGTAGAATAGGTACGATTGTGTATGTTCAGCAACAGGTCATAACCGCTAAGCGATTTTTAAAACGTTTAATAACAAAAATACATTACATACAGTTAGATACACCAATTAACATATATACACAGAGCTTAAAAATAAAAAGGAATAAAATCAGAAAATTCTTAGTTATGCTGAGCAGTCCATTTGAAGAATGAAGAAAAAGAGTCCAGTTTAAAAGTAGGCATTCAGATTAAGAGTCTTTGAACACTGCAGGTGCTGGCTCTCCTTAAGCGCCTGCATGGACGTTCCTAGTCGATGGAATTTGGAGAACCCCACAGGTTTGGTCCCGCCACACTTTTATAGGACCTGAGTCTTGGGGCTGTCACTACCTGGAAAGTAGGTGTATTTAAGGCGGGTTTACCTCCTAATCAGCAGGTTGCCGCCCTCCAGACTCAGAGCAAGAAATGTACCGATTATTAATAATTGTGTAACTCCGCCCCAGATTGGCGCATCGCAAATCCGAGACTATATTCATAAGCGGCCTGCGACTCTGTATCAAACGAGGCTATACATGCCTATTCTATTGCATTCGCTCTACACAGGCCGGATAAAGTGGTTTCTCTATTGATTCCTGATAGCTAGAAAATTATAATTCAGGTGAATGACAGAACTGTTTCCTAGGTATCAGGAAATGTGTTTGTTGTCTTTCTGTGCCAAACCCATTTTGAATTATTAATAAATTAAAGTTCTCTTTGTTTGAAGCTTATGAGTTTGGAGGGAATTTTGAATCTCAACCAGTTTGAGCTGGCTTGGGGGGGAACATGAGTTGTATAACCAAATAGCTTCTGCCCAGGGGTTTTGGCCACGTGTGAAATTCTTTCCCGACACAGGATGTGGGGGAAGGTTACTGTACTCTCTGCAATGCTCTCAGAGGGGGAAAAGAGAAAGGAAGGGCATTTTTTGTACAGTTACACAGCACTGACAGTAATTGTGCATGACCATACGAAAATCGTTGGCGATTGCGTACGACTTTCCGTAATGTTCGTCACACACTCCAGCACAAACATAACAGACCTTGAATTGGCTGAGAAGCCCCTCTCTATTGCCCTTTATAAGCAAAGAGCCCTTTATTATTACATTCTCAGTTCATAATATTCAAGCTCTCATTGCATTGTGCTACACATATGTGGGCTTTACTAATTAAAACGGTAATAAAGAATTATGCAGCTTACATGCAGTGGCAGACAGGCAGTACTCCACACCTGTGCTGTAGAGGTGTGACTAGGTCCTAAAATATATCACCTGCAGCAGCAGATGTGTCAGACTCAAATGAGATTATTTGTCAGGTACATGAACACTAGAGCAATTTTCAAACTAAGCAGTTCAGTACCTTGCACAGATTGCTGCTTGGATGAGGCGTTATCTTCCAGCTTCCTCCATGCTTGAGGTAAATTCTTCATCTCTGACAAGTGGTTATAATTTAAGTGTAATAGGAGCTTCCGTTGAATGTATCTGATTGTTGAGCTTAGAAAATTGACTATACAAAGAGTGCAGAATTATAAGAAGAAGAAGAACAAACTATCTTCAGAAATTGTGAGACATTTGATACAGTAGCATGGGGTTTAAAATATAAAAAAAGGCCAGATGTAAACAGGTAGCGTGTCAGCAGTGACTGGGGCTATTTTCCGACAGTTTGGAGCATCATATATTTCTGCTTAACTTCACAGAAAGATAATAGAAGTGTACATAAATTTAAGCTCAGGTACCTGTAAAATGAACAATTACACTTAGAAATAAAGAAAAAAATATTGCCAAAACTGTCCAGTAATAAACCAGTAAGGTAAATGCCTAAAGATTTACACGCTTTTAAACTTTTGTGGAGAAAAACAAAACTGTAATTCCGTCAGTTCAGTTTTATACACTGCAAGCATTAATGTGGCCATACACTAGATGATCACTGTGTTTGAATCGCTAATAATCAATGCCACAATCGATACCCCCAAATTTTGCTTGATTGGCAGTGTGTTGGGAGCACGTTGCTAGCGCCGTTCGATGTGACGACGGTTGACGTAGAGTGTTGGCAGCAGAGCCATTAATCTCACCTGTCCAGCAGACGCACCTGCTCCCGTGTCTTTACTTCCTCCCTGTGGCCTCAATTCACTAAGCTTTATCAAACACTTTATCGAACGTTTGATAATTTTTAATAGATAATAATTCTTCACAGACAAAGTCTCCGCTATAAGGTCCGCCATCCAACTTACAGCATCTGAGCCTAATATAGCGCCGAAGACCATTAGCAGAGACAACGTAACACCTTGGTCAAACTTCAAAGAAATTGATGAAGAAGTCACATCAAGCATCCTCCTTCACGTCCGCCTAACTACCTGTGACCTGGATCCAACACAGTTCATGTTGAACTGCCCCGACCTGTTCGTACCGGTATTCCTCAAAATTGTTAACTGTTCCTTACAATCAGGGATATTTCCTGCTTAAAGCAGCCCATACACTCAGCCGATTTTCTGGCCGACCGATCGACCCCAATCGATCGATCGATTGCAAATCGGTTGGCCAATCGACCGATCGACGGCCGATTTCGATCGATTTCGATGGATTTCCATCGAACTTGCAGGGTGGAAAATTTAGGTCGATCTGATGAGATTGCTTATCAGTTTGCATTGGCCTTAATGGAAATCTGATGGGAAAAAAATGCCATCAGATCGAATTTCAATAGATTTCAAACTGAAATCTATTGGAATTCTATCCTGGTAAAAAATGTTCTAAAAACGCATCAGATAGATCATCAGATGCATTTCTTATCTATCTGCTGCCAATCTGACGAGTGTATGGGCACCTTTACTGAAGGAAGCAATCATCAGGCCTCTCCTCAAAAAACCCTCCCTGGACCCAGATGCAATGACCAGCTACAGACCTGTCTCTAACCTCCCCTTTCTGGGCAAGCTAATTGAAAAAGCTGTATACCTCCAGCTAGAAGCCAGAATCCTACAAAATAACAGTTATGACCCATTCCAGTCTGGCTTCAGGAAACACCACAGCACTGAAACTGCCCTCATCCAAATATGCAACCACCTGCTCATGGCAAGAGACAGAGGAGAGTGCTCGATTCTCATACTGCTAGACCTTTCTGCAGCCTTTGACACAGTTGACCATGACATCTTGATAAACAGGCTACAGGAATACTGCAGCATTGATGGCATGGTACTTCAGTGGTTCCAATCCTTCTTGAGTGGCAGAACCCACAAAGTGTCTATGGGGCCCTTCCTGTCCACCCCTGTAACACTTAAGTATGGGGTGCCCCAGGGCTCAATCCTCTCTCCCCTGCTTTTCACGATTTACATGCTACCGTTGGGAGAACTAATCCAAAAACATGGCCTGACATACCACTGCTATGCAGACGACACCCAACTATATCTTTCCTTCAAGCCTGGTGTGACAGACCCAACTCTAACTATAAACGCCTGCTTACGTGAACTACAGCAATGGATGAATGACAACTGGCTGAAACTAAATGCAGACAAAACTGAAGTCCTTCTGATTGGAGGGCAGAGCATGATAACAAAACAACTTAACTTGCAGTCTTCAACACTGGGAATTGAGGGGATTTAAACTTCAGAACTCAAATCTCTGCTGTGGTGAAATCATCCTATTTTCACCTGAAGAACATTGCAAAAATCAAGCACCTCATACCCCCAGAAGATCTGCCAACCTTAGTCCACGCCTTCATCACATCCCGACTGGACTACTGCAATGCTCTCTACACTGGCCTTCCAAAAAAGGCGTTGTACCGTCTACAGCTGATACAGAATACTGCTGCCAGACTGCTAACCAACCAACCCCGTCACTGCCACATAACGCCAGTCCTGCATTCCCTTCACTGGCTACCTATAGAATGGAGGGTCCTATTCAAGATCGGCCTACTGACATTTAAATCCCTGAATAATCTAGGCCCTGGATACATGAAAGATATGTTACAGCTGCGTAGCAATCCCCGCATTCTCAGATCCACAGGTTCTAATAATCTAGTCATACCCAGAGTCCACTTGGAAACTTTTGGTCCCAGAGCCTTCTGTCATGCTGCCCCTACGTTTTGGAACTCCTTACCTCAACAGATCAGGACAGCCCCATCCCTGGACGTGTTTAAATCCAGACTGAAAACCCACCTGTTCAGTCTGGCATTTGCAGAAATATAACTTTTGTTGTGTGAATACTTCATCCTTCTAATTACTGAATCTGAGAGAGCCTAAGCGCTTTGAGTCCTATGGGAGAAAAGCGCTATAGAAATGTTATTATATTGTATTGTATAATTTACCTCATGGGTAAAATCTAATTTTGAATTCACTAAGGTGTTATAGATTTATTGAACGTTTTATCGATAAAGCATTTGATGAATCTATAACACCTTAGTGAATTCAAAATGAGATTTTATTCATGAGGTAAATTATCAAACGTTCGATAAAGTATTTGATAAAGCTTAGTGAATTGAGGCCTGTGTCTTCTATCCCTGTCATGTGACAAGAGATGCAGTATATACACTAGAGGTCTGGCGTGAACTTCAGCTTTTGTCATATGACACACGTGGAGAAGATTCAGGGAGGAGGAGTCCCATGGCCTGGAGAAAAGCCACCAAACAGGGGTGGAGGTACACCGACGGGACAGGTTAAATTTCTTTTGTCAACACCCAGGATGGAGCACAGATGCGGGAGACATGGGTGACTAAGCATTTGGCTACTCCACAGATTTTCAATCTATTTCATGCCAAAATAAATTGAAAATCTTTGTACGGTGTACGGACAGCCAATGGATCCCTCTCTGATCAGATTCAATCGGAGAGGGATCTACCGTATTTTTCGGACTATAAGACGCTCCGGACTATAAGACGCACCTAGATTTAGAGGGCAAAAACCAGGAAAAATAAAAAAAATACTAAATCTAGGTGCCTCCATGGTCCAGGAGTCTCCTATAGACCTTTAACCTCCCCCTAAGATGTTTCTATCTAAGTTATACTGCCCAGCTACACTAACCACTTCTGCCCCACCAACTACACTAACAACTAACTGATACCTCACCCCCAGCTACACTATACTTCACTAACCACTAATATATCCTCCCACCCAGCTACACTATACTTCACTAACCACTGATGTATCCCCCCACCCAGCTACAGTATACTTCACTAACCACTAATGTATATCCCCCACACCCAGCTACACTATACTTCACTAACCACTGATGTATCCCCCCACCCAGCTACACTATACTTCACTAACCACTGATGTATCCCCCCCACCCAGCTACACTATACTACACTTCACAAAGCCCTGTCACCTCCCCCCCCTCGAACCTAGCTACACTAATTAACCATTACTATTAAACTAAAAGCTCACCCATAATGAGGAGGTTCGTGGCAGCAGAGTTATCCGGAGGTGTTCCAGCATAGCAGCAGCTGCTGCAATCTGTATGCCGGTGTCCATCATCTTGTACCCCGAGCGGCGGCAGTGGGATCAACTGTACATCTCCCTGGGTGGCATAGCAGCAGCCGCTGCAATCATCTGCAATGCCTATGTGCATCTGCGGCTTGTCCCCCGAGCGGCTCCAGCAGCAGCATAATCCGAGATAACTCCCCGGGTGGCATGGTTGTAAATGCTAATAAGATTGCTTATGTATGCACCTCTTCTGCCCCGCATCAGCCGCGCGTCTTTGTAATACAGGCACAGCGGGACATCTTCAGCCACGTTACTATCAGCATCCGGCAGAGACCTCTGAACTGCTTCCTTATTGGTGCCCTCTGATGACCTGCGTCGCACGTTCGCCGGGGTCATGTGGCGAGCCAATAAGGAAGCAGTTCAGAGGTCTCTGCCGGACGCTGATAGTAACGTGGCTGAAGATGTCCCGCTGTGCCTGTATTACAATGACGCGCGGCTGATGCGGGGCAGAAGAGGCGCAATGCATAAGCAATCTTATTAGCACTTACAACCATGCCACCCGGGGAGTTATCTCAGATTACGCTGCTGCTGGAGCCGCTCGGGGGACAAGCCGCAGATGCACATAGGCATTGCAGATGATTGCAGCGGCTGCTGCTATGCCACCCAGGGAGATGTACAGTTGATCCCACTGCTGCCGCTCGGGGTACAAGATGATGGACACCGGCATACAGATTGCAGCAGCTGCTGCTATGCTGGAACACCTCCGGATAACTCTGCTGCTGCTGACACAGTGCCCGCCCAGACAGGTAAATTGTTACATTTGGACTATAAGACGCAGCAACTTTTTCCCCCCACTTTTGGGGGAGAAAAAGTGCGTCTTATAGTCCGAAAAATACGGTATCTCTGATGGTCGATCTGGTGAACATCTATAAACGTATGGCCACTTTTAATAGTAACCAATAACTCTGCATGATGACAGGGTTTTTTTGTTCATACAAAGCAAAACCACACCATGCGCTTTCTACCACAAACTGTGAACAGGAAATGTCGAACCCTTCTGCAGATCATCGGGTTAGTGTAAGTGTTGAAAATGAGCATCAAGTAACTCTGAGCAGAAATAAGTAACCCTGAGCAGCCAATTACTCTAGCAGGAAAGTGGGAATTTCTGGGCAGTTTGTGTTCCAAAACAGTACACATTCCATGCCGATATAGAATTGACGCTTACAGCTTCAGAAATGAATAGTTGACAACACACAAATGGAAATATTACTTTTATAACATAACACCATGTGCAGCACTTGCAGATATTATTAGCAATTATTTTTTAACTGAAAGTGGAATGTGCCTTTAGTATGACTATTAGAAGAAAAGATTGTAAATGTCTGATGTAATCTGTAATGCGCTGTGGAAAATATGCTGGCGCCACCTAAATGTATAATAATTTGTTTGGAAGATGAATAATCAAAACAAATATGCTGATCATTAGTAAGGTGCTCAGGTTACAGTGTTACCTCACCACAATCTACAAAGGTTGTCTGATGATACTAAAGCCTCAAATAATAGCTCAAAGTTTTTCAAATTTTCCTTAAAGAGTAACTGTCAGGCTGCAAAAGCTAATTTAAACCTGTATTCTCCTGTGTTAAACAGTTTAGAAGGAAGCCAAAAAGGCAATACTGAAGTTAAAAATCTCTCTTACTTTGATTTTTGAATAGCAATCCTCTTTATTCCCAAGCTCCTAAGGAGGCCGGCAGGCCGCATAACAGATACTGCAAAGCATGCTGGGGCTGCTTCTTCTCCCTACTGCACTCCCTTGGTCCTTCCCCTTCATTTCCCTATCCCGCCCTAAGGCTGCTTTCACAGTGAGAAGTTACAGGCTCATGATACAGCAGCTTGTAACTTGCAGCCCAGCTCACAGCACTGAAAAATCAATGTGCTGTTCACAGGGCACATGTTCCGTTAGAGCAGTGCTGTGCAACTGGCGGCCCGCGGGCAGGCCTTCTGCTGTGGCCCCCCTGCTGTGGCAGTGTTAGCACCGAGTTCCCAGAGCTGACAGGACTTTTTTTTTTTAACCTTTTCCCCCATGCCTCGGCTGCTATCATTTAAATTTACAGCTCCCTCCGCTCTGCTCCCCCGTGCTGCCGCCGCCTCACCTCAGATCGGCGGCAAGCAGGAGATAGGAACCAGCCAGACCAGCGCACGGCAGCCGCATGGGGGACTTTAAATGCTGGACGTGACTGATGATGTCACTTCCTGCATTTAAATTCACGGCGCGGCTGCCGTGCGCTGGTCTGGCTGGTTGCCATCTCCTGCCGCTGATCTGAGGTGAGGCGGCGGCAGCACGGGAGGGCACTAGCGGAGGGGAGAGGGGCTGTAAAATGTAGCAGCCGATCTGAGGTGAGGCGGCGGCAGCACGAGGGTGGGGGAACGAGCAGAGTGGGGCTGTAAATTTACATTATAGCAGCCGATCTGACTCCATTTGGTGGGTATATCTGCAGCCAATCATTATTGCATTTTGCAGGTATATCTGCAGCCTCTCCTGATTGCATTTTGTGGGTAAATCTGCAGCCACTCCTCAATGCGTTTTGTGGGTAAATCTGCAGCCAATCCTCAATGCGTCTTGTGGGTAAATCTGCAGCCAATCCTCAATGCGTTTTGTGGGTAAATCTGCAGCCAATCCTGATTGCGTTTTGTGGGTATATCTGCAGCCAATCCTGAATGCGTTTTGTGGGTATATCTGCAGCCAATCCTGAATGTGTTTTGTGGGTAAATCTGCAGCCAATCCTGAATGCGTTTTGTGGGTAAACCTGCAGCCAATCCGAATGCGTTTTGCGGGTAAATCTGCAGCCAATCCGAATGCGTTTTGTGGGGAAATCTGCTCCCAATCTGATTGGGTTTTGTGAGGAAGTCTGCTCCCAATCTGATTGGATTTTGTGAGGAAGTCTGCTCCCAATATGATTGTGTTTTGTGAGGAAGTCTGCTCCCAATCTGATTGCGTTTTGTGGGGAAGTCTGCTCCCAATCTGATTGCGTTTTGTGGGGAAGTCTGCTCCCAATCTGATTGTGTTTTGTGGGGAAGTCTGCTCCCAATCTGATTGCGTTTTGTGGGGAAGTCTGCTCCCAATCTGATTGCGTTTTGTGGGGAAATCAGCTCCCAACCTGATTGCATTTTGTGGGGAAATCTGCTCCCAATCTGATTGCATTTTGTGGGGAAATCTGCTCCCAATCTGATTGCGTTTTGTGGGGAAATCAGCTCCCAACCTGATTGCATTTTGTGGGGAAATCTGCTCCCAACCTGATTGCATTTTGTGGGGAAATCTGCTCCCAACCTGATTGCATTTTGTGGGGAAATCTGCTCCCAATCTGATTGCATTTTGTGGGGAAATCTGCTCCCACTCTGATTGTATTTTGTGGGGAAACTGCTGGGGAGGGGGGGTCTTCCGGCACTCCACCATGTGGCCTGGAAAAAGAACGACCCTCCATGCCCGCGAAGTTGGACAGCACTGCGTTAGAGTATACTGCATGAGTCCACTATTGTTCCTAGCCACATGGCTAATTAATATTCACTGCACAGTAGTGTTGTCTGGATCATGAACGATTAGGATCTTTGATCCGGATCTTTTTTGTGAGTCGAATCATCAGGAAGCAGGGTAAGGGAGGATATTACATCACAATTGGCTTCATACAAGACAGTCAAACATGGAACCTGCCATGAGCTGTCAGGAGCATCAATCTCTGCAAATACTATATAAAAATTCTGTGAAATCCAAACGTGGACAGTGAAATGCATATGTAATGTAAGTACAGCCAATATTTAGCTACTGATATATGTGCTTTTTTCTCTGAGACCCTATACCTAACAGCTCCTCTTTAAAGAGAACCCGAGGTGGGTTTGAAAAATCTTATTAGGACACAGAGGCAAATGCTGTATACAATGAGCAGCCTCTGTGTCCATACAGACTGTCTCCAGGCTGCTGTCCCCTATAAAAAAAAACTCCAGGCTAGTGACACTCAGATTGTCGCTAGCTGGCTGTTTACCTAAGGTTGTCAGTCACCACTGCGGAGGGAAGGGAAACAGGCTGGGAGCCGCTCTATAGAGGAGGCGGGGAGCGGCGGTGACTAACAGCCTTAGGTAAACAGCCAGCTAGCAAAAATCTGTGTGTCGCTAGCCTGGCGTTTTTTTTTTTATGGGGACAGCAGAGCCCGTGGGGAGCCTGGGGGCAGTCCTGCTGATTCTGGCATCTTGCTGATTCTTTCTTTTCTAATATCTTTAGCCATAGACAATGAACAAGTCAGCCTCATTCTTGTTTTAGGTGTGTGGTTAAGACGCAGAAAGATCAGCAGGATGTCAGACAACTGGCATTGTTTAAAGCAGGGGCGTCCCCAGCCTTATTCAGCTCTGGGACCGTTATCCAGACCAAACTTTTTTCCGGGACCGGGGGGGGGGGAAGAGGGGGGGGAGGGCGCGGCGGGAGTAGGGAGAGTTTGAGTAGGAAGCTGGTGGCCGCTTCTTCCATAGTTCCCGTCGCCCCTCTTCGTGCGTGCTCTTCATAATCTCTCACAGCAGCGCATCTCGCGTCTGCTGTGTAGAGACAGGAAACAGGAGAGTGGCTCTCTCAGCGTGGGAACCGCTGCCCTGCTTCCTGACGCTACACAGCAGCCGTGGGACACACCCGCGCTGCTGTGTTGAAGATGCCAGACCCGCAGCCCGGCGCAAAACGTCCTGTGGCCCGGTATTGGGCCGCAAACCGGGGGTTGGGGACCCCTGCTTTAAAGGAAGTCAACACGGCAGCCTCCATATGCCTCTACTTAGGTACCTATTACGCTACTGTGACAGATATCAGGAGGTAGTGACTGGGAACGTCCAAGATGGGATTTATATTTCACACAGCCTCCGGTTTTTTGCCTCCCAGTTCCCTTAATGCAGCCCAGGTTTTCTGCATTTGTCTGCAACAATCAGGTGGGATGAGTTTCCCAACCAAGGAGACTAGTTAAGCTCCCAGCCTTCAGTCTGAAATTGCTCTTTGCCAGAAACTGCCCAAGCTTGGTCAGGGAAGCCGACAAGGGGCTTGATTCATTAAATTACCGTAATATTACCCCGCATACATAGCTTGTGGTATTGATACAAAGCACTGGGTAACATACCTGTCGCATGCCCGTGCAACTACCCCACATGTCGCGACCACGGTACTCTATTAGCTACTACTATGGTAAAATGCGCATTAACATTGTAGCGGCTGCGCTAATGGAGTACCGTGGTTGCGCTATGAGTGTATCTTGCAGTAGTTACATGCGCACTCTGAGGCTGTTAGAGAAATGGCCTGTGTGTAGATTAGCAGCCTGTTTGCAGTTTTCTTTCGGCATTATTTGTCTGCATGTAAATAGTGTATATCGTTGTAAATAAACTTCACATTGGTGTTAGATTCTATTGAAGCCTGCTGTGTCTGTGTTTTGCTATTCTGTGTGTTCAACCCAGAGACCCCAAGCACCCTACTACCTACCTGATCCCTTACACTATGTACATACATTGAAGTTTTGAAGTGTGAAACGATGGTTCATGAACCCACAGTCCATAAGACACAATATACATTATGTCATTGAAACAACAAAAAATCTCAGAGTTAATTTTCTTACATAGATGCCAGAAATAATCTTTTATGATCACTTCAATTGTGAGCACTCTTTGAAGAGGTACAACTTGCTCGCCTCTCTGCTGAGCAGCACAAATTGCCCTATAGCACAGAGAGGGAGCAGATGAGCAGGAGGTGTTAAGCTGCTGCAGAGAAATATAATGCCTAGCACACACCATGCAATTTCCCATCAGATCAATGGGTCGAATAGATCATTTCCAACAGGTCCAATCAGGTTTCCGATCGATTTTTTACAAAAGTGATCAGAAATGTGATTGGAAATCTGATCTGACCTATCCGAAATTATTGATTCAACCCATCAATCTGACAGGAAATTGGATGGTGTGTACCAAGCATAACAGCAACTAGAAGACTTAACTAGAAGACTTGACTTAAGGTGGCCATACACCTAGAAATTTGGCAGCTGATCAACCATCCGATTTGATAATCATAGAATCGGCTGAAAATCTGTGCTGTAACAAGCATGCTTGATTGAAGATTTGAACAATTTCAGGCCCGACGTGGTCAACTGGGCGTGTGGCGGCAACAGTGTGCAATATTGGGAGGAACGTGATTGCACCCCCGGCCTCTGTACCCCCAAATGTTCATATGCTGCCCCAACTCCCATGCATTAAAATCTCTCACCCGTACGTCTGCCGCGAGTCCCGCTGCTCCTACCTTATTTGTGTCCCATACGGCTGTTGAACAGGCGTGTGAAGTCACAAATGCGCCACGTGCTATGTGCAGCAGCTACGTGGGACGTTAATGAGGAAGAAGGTGCAGCTAAACTCACGGCGGCCGGACAGGTGAGAGATTTTGATGCACCGGCACTAGGGGGTGGCACATTACCATTGGGGGGACAGCAACGGAGGCAGCAGAGGTCAACTCCCAAGAGATTTCATGCTGAAATCAATTGGTAATCGACCTGCGATGTATAGGCAGCCAATCAGATCTCTCTCTGATCAGATTTAATTAGAGAGAGATCTGTCTCCTGGTCGATCTGCCCATACATAGCCTTTAACCACTTCAGCCCACAGGGTTGAAATTTGTTTGCATCTGAGCAACTTTCACCTCCCATTCATTTGCTAATAACTTTATCACTACTCGGCACAATGAATGGATCTATATCTTGTTTTTTTCGCCACCAATTAGGCTTTCTGTGGGTGATACATTTTGCTGAGAATTAATTTATTGTAAATCCATTTTAACAGGAATATTAAGAAAGAAATGGAAAAAAATCATTATTCCTCAGCTTTTGGCCTTTATAGTTTGAAATTAATACATGCTACCATAATTAAAACCTATGTACTTTATTTACCAATTTGTCCCGCTTATTACACCATTTAAATTATGTCCCTATCACAATGTATGTCGCCGATATTCAATTTGGAAATAAAGGTGCATTTTTTCAATTTGCGTCCATCACTATTTAGAAGCCCATAATTTAATAAATCATATTGATATACTCCTTTGACATGCATATTTAAAAAGTTCAGACCTTTAGGTAACTATTTATGTTTTTTTTTTTATTTAAACTTGTATGTGGGTATTTTTTGGTGTGGGAGGTAAACAGGGGTTTTTAATGTATTAAAATGTATTTATTTAACACAAAGTGTGTTTTTGGTGTAATTTGCTATTTGGCCACAAGATGGCCAAAGTCAAAAAGTCCTGGGAGCGATCGATCTCGCTCCCAGGCAGAAGAAAGGAGACCAGAGCTCATAAAAGCTGCAGCGTTTGAAGAGACGCTGTCGGCTTTTCTCCAGGGGGGGGGGGGAGGGGGGTCCGATCAGCGAAAGGGATTTATAATCCCTTTCACTGATCGGTGGGCTAACGGCCCGCAGCAGGGGGGCCCGCGGGAGTGCGCGCAGCCTAGCTGGATGAAAATTTTCGTCCAGTTAGGCTGAAGTGGTTAAGGAGACATATGTAATTACCTATGGTAACTGGCTTCATGGCTTGTGGGTTTGATCCAGTGCAGCTTCTATACAGCATACAAATTGGTAATTCAGCTGTGGCAAAGGATACTGGTTTCTGTAGTATTTCTCTATATCTTGTAGCCACTCTAACATGTCAGCTATAGAGGGACTGATAGATGAACGCTTCACACAAGCATCAAGGACAAGTTTCTCTGCATTAACTTCATAAACATACAGGACAGACCCCACATGGTGACTCACAGAATCCCTCACCTTCTGGAGAGTACATCTGTAATAACAAAGAGACTGAATTTATAATTGTCACAAAACTTTAAGTAAAATTAAACCTTAAATACTGTATACGGTACTGAGTCAACTTTGTGTATAAGTCGACTCCAGTATTTGACCCTCTTACGCAGGATTCAGTATAAATAGCCGTGTTGGCACTCTGTGATAAATTTGTGGATTTTGGGTCGCAGTTTGGGCACTCGGCTTCTAAAAGGTTCGCCACCACTGGGCTAGACTGATATTAAAATAGCAGGACACCTTGAGTAATTGGGGTTTCTCCCTAAATAATGTTATTGCATTAAGAGAAAGCCTCCCCCAGCTAGCTTCTTACAGGTGGAGCTTCTGTGCCTATCTTGAGAGTTTACATTCCTTTTGCTATACACTTGTTTTTGTTATAAATTACACATACAAAAAAAAAACTTGCATCCAAGCATGCATTACATAAAAACACAAACAAAGAGGCTCTGTGCATTTTAACTGTTTGGTATTATCTCAACTGTTTCCATTCAGCTACTGTACCCTTTCACTCCACATATTCACACAGCCAGGGTTGATGGGTTTTGTCTAAATGCTCATACACATGTGCAACATAACCACTTCCCAACTGAGGGGTTTTACCCCTTCAGCATCCGAGCAATTTTCTCCTTTCAGCGCTCCTTACATTCATTCGCCTATAACTTTATCATTACTTATCGCAATGAAATTAACTATATCTTGTTTTTTTCGCCACCAATTAGGCTTTCTTTAGGTGGGACATTATGCCAAGAATAATTTTATTCTAAATCTGTTTTAATGGGAAAATAGGAAAACATATGGGAAAAAAAACATTATTTTTCAGTTTTCGGCCATTATAGTTTTTAAATAATGCATGCTACTGTAATTAAAACCCATGAAATGTATTTGCCCTTTTGTCCCGGTTATAAAACCATTTAAATTATGTCCCTATCACAATGTTTGGCGCCAATATTTTATTTGGAAATAAAGGTGCATTTTTTTCAGTTTTGCGTCCATCCCTAATTACAAGCCCATAGTTTATAAAGTAACAGTGTTGTACCCTCCTGATATAAATATTTAAAAAGTTCAGTCCCTAAGGTAACTATTTATGTATTTTTTTTAATTGTACATTTTTTATTTTTTTTTTAATTACAAAAAAAAAAAAAATGGGGAGTGTGGGAGGTAATGAGTTAATTTTTTTGTATAAGTAATGTATGTGTGTGTGAAAAATAGTTTAGGGTGTAGTTTACTATTTGGCCACAAGATGGCAACAGTTTAATGCGACCTCCAAGCTTCCTTCCGGAAGCTTGGAGGAAGTACAAAGAGGCTGGTATTTTTTTTTTTTTTTTTTACAATGATCGAGCTGCTTAGCGAAAGCAGCAGATCATTGCGGGGGCAGAGATCAACGAACGGGAATGTATTTTCCCGTTCATTGATCTCCGGGCGAGCGGGCAGCGGCGTGCACGATCGCGGGAGTGCGAGCGGGAGAGCGGACATCGGCGGTAGCGGCGGTAGCGGCGGGGGGTGCGTATATCTACGCTCCGGGCGGGGAAGTGAAGTCCAAAGGAGCGTAGATATACTGTACTGCGGCGGGGAACTAGTTAACGCACAACCAACTGCACAACATAATCAGTTGCACAACTTATTGCTTACATGATGCTGATCAACTAAACAACCAACTCTTTTAAATGTATAAAGACTGCGTGCGCACCAACAAGTCCGCATTCAAAAACAAGTAGTTCAAACTACTTGTACACACATGGCCAACCTACAAGATAGTTGGACAGACTGAACCCCTGGTTGGATTGGGCAAACCACCTGTTATCAGTTGGACGTCTTGTCTTTTGCCAGCGTATACACTCCCAACTACCATCCAACAGACCAAGCTTAGGCAATAGTTGGGCAAAATATTTGCATGTGTGTATGAGCCTTAAAGCTGCGTACACACGCAAGACTGGGGCGGCCGATAATGACTGCGTCAGCCAGCAATCTAACCTGAAGAATCAATTCGAAAGGACGGCACACCTGTAATAAGGTGGATGCTGGTACTGGATTCCTAGTCAATAGTGAATCCACAATCAAAAGGAGGAATCTGCACACAGACTTGCTGGAACTTCATGAAAATGTTATTGTCCCATCACACACGCGAGCAATACATCTGACCGTATAACCATATAATTGTTTCGGGGCCAATATGGTCCCCTTTGTCAAGGCATGGGGTAGACAAACATACATGTCAAGTGATGTCACATGTGTGCACTCCATTGTCCCTCCCTGCATAGTAACAGAATGTGTTGTCAGCTTTACAGTTGACACGTCTGTATAGTCTGGACCAGTGATGTTGCCCAAGTGATCAGGTCCTGATCACCCACGGGCAACATCAGTCAGCCCGTGTGTACAGGCCTTAAAGAGACTCAGAGATTAAATAAATGCAAGATTTTTTTTACTTATCTGGGGCTTCCTCCAGCCCCATAAGCACAAATGCATCCCACGGCGTCCTCTCGCGGTCTCCTATTCAGCTGCGATCAGCCCCGGTTACTGGCTCAGTTGCGTCCAGTCTGGGTCTTCTGCGCACCTCCCGAGCATGTGCAGTAGACCCGGATTGATGCGACTGGGCCAGTTACCGGGGCTGATTGCGGCTGAACGGGAGCTCGCGGGTAAGTAAAAAATATTGCATTTATTTCATCTCTGAGTCTCTTTAAGGTGCTGAAGTGACCTAATACAATAATGTTTTAAAATAATGAATTGAATTCAGCTTACATCTTATCATTAAGCTTTTCCAAGGTTAGATCCATAGCAGATTCAAGTTTAAACCAAAGTCGTTCCTGTAGATCACTGTATTCACTTAAAGGGGTTTTTGCAAATACAACCTTCTTGCAGGACTGCAGTTGCTGAGCCAGATTACTCAGGGTGGTAATCAATGAATCACATTCTGCTATGACAAGGTTCCATTCCTCCTGCTGTTTTTCTATAACATCAAAACACCTTCTCAGAGATTGCTGAAGTGACTGCAGAGCAACAGCTTCTGTCATGCTGG